>NC_092628.1:76260410-76334442 GCF_039555335.1 Amphiura filiformis
AGCAGTCTTCCGTAGATAGCAATGTTGTAATCTGATATCATCCGTAGATATCACTGTTGTCATCTGCTATCTCTCGTATATATCAATATTGCAATCAGGTGTCTTCCGTAGATAGCAATGTTGCAGTATACTATCTTCCGTATAGATAGGAATGTTGCATGCAGTACGCTATCTTCCGTAGATAGCACGGCTCTCTTCTGTTCTGTAATTTGCATTGTAATTTTTCCGTAGATATAAATGTTGTGTGTAACCAGGTACATGACAATGATGGTGTAATCTCAGAGTTGCTTTTTCGTTGATAGCACTTTTGTAAAATTACCTTCAGTTGTATGGGAGGACGGGTTACTGTAGGCCGGGACTGTAGGCCTAGTGGTCTTCTCATTCGATTCTCACCACTGGTTCCAATTCCCCGCGTTGCCACATGTGATTTTGGTTGCCGATCCATGCTTGTCCTCGCACATTTTTGTCGCAGGTTATATGGGTGCTCCGGTTTTCCTCCTGCATCTAAAATCGGACCTCTTCCCATATCCCTGTCCCGTCATATTTGGCTGGAATTCCATGAATTGAATAGCCTCTGCTCACTATATTGGGCTTTGCCTGGGTTATAGGCCGAATGTTGTAAATGCATAAATAAATAAATGTTGGTAATCTGCTATCTTCCATAGCATCATCTAATTACTAACTTTCACACTTCAGTGTTTTACAATGCTTATTCCAAAGGAGTGATTTTATTTTTCATTTTTACATTTACATAATCAATATAGGTCCTAATACTGTTCGTAAAACATCCTATTATGTTCATGAAACGTTCGTAAAACGTTCAGAAAACAACTGAATGTTTTTTAAAAGTTCAGAAAAAAATGTGTTAAGGTTTGTACATTTTGTGACGTCTAAAAACGTTTTATAAACGTCCACAAAAACGAACTTTACACAGCAGAATTATACCCAAATGACAAAACCTTTGGAAAACGCGTGGGAAATGTTTTTAAAGACGAAGACGTAAAAAACATAATTATATAGAACCTAGCGAAAACGTTCTTGGAACGTTTTGTGTTTGCTGGGCGAGTTACCATAGTGTAGTCTCCGTGCGTGACAAAACAAGATGGTGGGGTTAAAATCCATGCGGCAATTCTGACTCTTTGGATCTAACCTCTTTAGTTGTCACCCAAGACCATTAATTGTCGCGTGCCAACAGTTTGATTCATTGACAGTAACCGTACTTGGCTCTCTGTTTGCTAGCTTGCCAAGTGTGAGTTTTTACTCAGAGTTTCGCGATCAATGAACTGGTAGATCCCAAAATCAGAATTGTTCAGTATTAAGTGAGCCCTCATAATTATGCCAAATGTTGCATTCAATAACATACGTATACTTTACTTTTTTCTGCCACTAATTATATAAACCTTTTTATGACCAGTTATTGAATACTTTACTTGTGATAAACATCTGTACAATTTCGAGTTCAACTGAATGCGTTCATCACGATTAATAACATATTTTTGTCAAAAATCGACTACGGGCTGGCATATAGATGTCTACAGGGCCTCAAACTCAGTACAAATGACCATATGCTGCAAATATGGGTCTCATTTTCGGGCCCCTTTTGGATCAATTTTGGTATAAAAATGTATCTGTTTCAAATTTTTTTTTGAAAACAAATACACATTTGACCTAACTGGCGCCCCAATGTTGTGTTAAATTTGGCCAAACATCTGGACCTTGGGTATAAAAAATGGGTCAATATTTATTGTAAATTTCTTGGATGCACCCGAAGCAAATTTAGGTTCCCTCCTGGCCCTAAGTTTGGTTACATACCAAATCGATTACCGCAAAACCCCATATTTTCCTATTTGCCAAGTTGACAATGTCTCTGTGTTTGTTGTCACTTGTGGAATTATTTTGATACCTTTTGATACATTTATTGTCAAATTTTGATGGGGTTGGCAGTGTCACCCAAAGACCACTTAACTCTTTTCAATAAAGTTGTTTAGAATACTGAGTTTGGAAACACCAAGTTGAGGTGACTTTCTGCATTGCCTGATTACTCTGGAAGCTTTACTTAGAACCAGGTTATCTTGAACATACTGGAGTGGCTGGAATAAATTGAATTGAATGTGTACAGTCAGTACAGATAGCGTGGTGGGTGAAAATTATGTTACAGTCACGTTTCGCTTATACAAAATGCACTGTAGTCTGTAACAGTTTTTACTTCAATTTAATTATTATTTCAAAACAATCTTTCAGAATGAAACATTTTGGTGAAAAATGATTCAGAACGGATAGGGTCAAGATAAAAACAAGAGAAAATGTCTTCTCAGCCTACTGCCTAGACCAATGTCATGAATTGAGTACCGATTTCCAAATACATTAACTCACATTTGTGGTCAATTTAATTCAGAAATGGGTTCTCATTCTGGTCACAAAAAGGAAACCAACATGGCTATCCAACTGTATACACATGCCTAGCACTAAGAACAGTGCCTTCACTTGTTCTGTGCCTGTGTAATGTGGATGGGATAATAAGTTCTGGACAATTTTATTTGCACTATTAGTCAATCAATTCTAGTCCATTTGGCTTTCTCAAGAGAGTGCTGTCAATACTTTGTTGGAGTTACTAAGCGCTTGTACCTTGGATTACAGTTAAACCTGCCTTATTTAACACTACACCCACTGGAGCATACACTGCAGTGTCACTCTCGAGTAAGCGAAATGGACAAAAGTCACTATGGGCACTTCCATTTTGGCCAAGTATTTCACAACCAATTTGTCACCAACTATACATCCGATTTAATTAGTGCCTCTCACAATTTTCAAAATGTCTGCCCTTAGGCAAACAAATCAAAGTGCTTATCTTTTGTTTAGGATATCTCTGCCCTAGACCCAAGTCACATACTTAAGGAAAATAACCACACACACACTGAAATCTCATTCTGTTAGCTCTCTCCTTCAGTAATAATTTATTTCCATTTACATGTACACATTGCACACTGATAAAGAACTGTACATGGTACTACAGTACAGAGCACATATTTTGTCCGGTCTTAATTTTTTTTACAATTTTATCATTTTTTTTTACTTTTCCCCAGTCTTTTTTAAGGTTGGGACCATACAATTGTCCACACACAACAAATATACATCAAGTACTAGGCCTCTGTAATAAACTGTTGTCCATTTGTTTAAATGCAGAGTGATGTTGTATTAAGACTACGTAATATTACAGTGTAAAACCTGATAAATGCTAGCATATTTCTATATGTACTGCATCACAAAACAAGGAAACTAAATTACTAACCAAATTGGATTTATGTCATAACTACTAGTAAACAGGTTTTCTAAACCATACATAGTACAATGACCCTGACAACAACACAGCTTCAAACAAGAGTGATAAGAGTTATAACAGTAAAAAAATAAAAATAAAAACAAGAAATTATTTCAGACTTTAAACTGTAATATAATCAATCTGCAAGTATACAAATAAACAGTACAGCTCTCGTGTTATTCCTGTAAGCTGTTTAGTAAAACCACCAATGACATCAAGACATATTAGCTGCATACACAAAAACTACTAGGACATAGACAGCTCAAGAGCTAGCAGTACATTTCTGATGATGCATTTCAGGTTCTTGATTTTGTTAATACAATTTAAAATTTTAAGGGTTGAAACCACACACATAAGGAGTCACATGAATGATCTATAGCTACATTTCAAACTCATTGTTTAATCCCCATTTGGTTCAATTAAACAGCAGCTAAATTACTAAAAGTATACATGTACACACTGATTATCCCTACATGTTTTAAAATACTACTTGTGATATGCTGTTTCCATAAGAAACCAAACATTTTGACTGATATACCTAAATATATCTAATGAATTCTGTAAAACTAGTCATCCCAGTGATATATTCCCATAAAAAATCTTGTCACTAAATCTTTGTAAGGATTTGTCAACGCTGTGCATAAAATGGTCTCCACAATGAGCATGGTCGAGATTTTTGCATGAAAGTTTTAAGGGGTTGCAATTGGTATACATAAAACAAAAACTGGTCATAGTAGGATATTGATTGGATTGAAGTGATCAAAAGGGCTTTGCAAATTATCGTTAATAAATGTTCACAGGCAAACTCCAATGCAGGTTGCCTGTTGCCGAGGTACCAAGTATTTTTCTTGCTGGTACTAAATGTCTACCTAAAGCTTGTGTATCTATCCTTCAGCAATGCCTATGTAGTCTTATACCTACTTAAACCATTTTACACCCTGATGTGGCAGTGACGTCAACATGTTGAGGCAACTGTTACCCTCGCAAATTTAGAGAGTATCTTTAAGCGTGTGCGTATGTACACCAGCGCTTTGATTTGAGCGAACACTAGAGGTTTGAAGCTGCACCCAATGAAATGTGCACTGACGTCACTGCCACATCAGGGTGATAAATGGTAATAAGGACTGCAGGTGGGTCATTTCTGATGTTGACAAGAGAACTGACTACAGGTGCCGTTTATAAATTCTCTTGATTCTAATCACTAGTCTGGATAGTCTTGTACTGGTTACCCAACAAACTATTCGCTGTAGTAACACAATGGTTATTTCATTGCCCACTTTGGATTACCCAACATGGGTATAGACTAGATGTATCAAAACAAATCATGAGGTATAATAGTAGATATGCTGGAAGATTGCACAAGCAACATAACATTGATTTTAGAAAGTCCCATCATAGCAATTTAGATTTATCATACGGTTTATCATAGAAAGAACTTGAATTGAAAGAAAGCCACTGCTCATTCTATTGAATTGTGTTCTCCCTCAGTTATGGCTAATATACTCATAAGTCAGTTGATTTGCTATTATCAAATTGATCTGCTATTAATATTTAATCTGCCAGAGCATAAGGCATGAAGGATAACAAACAAAAGTTGCTAAACAGTTTCTAGTGAGCAATGTTCACTAACCATTATTTTGCTTGATGCTATACTTTGTGCATAGAAACAGTACGATCCTAAAGGATGCTACACACAGATTAAGTGTTAACTGATTCAGTCAAATGTCAGAATTTGTTACTGTTGACATAAGAACAACCTGATTGCACATTCTTAATGTTTCAATTACTGATGCACAAGATATCATATTACACTAGTCAAGTCATGTTGCGAAACAATTAGTGTCCACAGTGTTGATTATCAAAGTGATTAGTACCATCCATGTGACAGTGTCCCTTGTATCATCCATATGACAGTGTCTCTTGTATCATCCATGTGACAGTGTCCACTTGTTTCATCCATGCAACAGTGTCCACGGTTTCATCCATGTGACAGTGTCACGGTTTCATCCATGTGACAGTGTCCACGGTTTCATCCATGTGACAGTGTCCATGGTTTCATCCATGTGTCCACAGTTTCATCCATGTGACAGTGTCCATGGTTTGTTGAAGTTTCTCTTGACGATCATCATATTACAGATAACATAACTTGCACTAGTAGATAAGCTCCATCTTTGCAAAGAAATAAAAATTACAAAAAGAAGATATTTGAACTTCATTGTTTGAATGACAATGGAATATCTTTGAGAATGTGATGGCATGTATATAATTGATACTAACCACTTTGAGACAGCCTGCATCAACAATCTAAATTGACAAATGTTGTTGTAGGTTATAAATACACCTGAGTGATGGGGTTCTATTATCTTCTCTCAGTTTGACTAACAGATGGATGCCTCAATATGACTATGTATTACTTATGCATTTGTCAGATGCTGAAATTACAATGTTTGTATGTGAAAAAATATGAAAACATCATGGTATAATCATTATCCAATCAAGGATTCCATGCATGGTCTGAAATAGTTTACAGACAATTAGACCCTAAGTTTACTTTACACTGTATGTGGAACTTGATCACTCAATTAACAGCAATACAAGATTTCCCATGTTCCAGAGGACAGCACAAAAATGGCAGTAGAAGGGAATAATCATTAAAATAAAATAAGCACAATGAAATAAAAAGTTGGCTTTGCACCCTAAAAACCGTTTTCACCCCTCATTTCTTAACACTTTGGCTTACTGCTGTAGGGGTTCATAATTGGCAGTTATGCCAAACAGTTCTATTGGCATAAGAAATACAAAAATTCATTAAAGTTGGCATTAAAAATGAAATGGAGACACAGAAAGTGAATTTGAAAAACAGAATTGGTGTTTTTGAAACTAACAGAAAACACCTTGTCTGTTATTGTGATAATAAGATGTGCTTTCAGTAATTTTTGATGTGATAGCATGAGTACATACATGCTTATGATGATCTGAAAATAATAACAAAGCTGCCCATTTATAGTCTTTCATCACAACATGTTTCTGTGGAACAGCATACAGACACCCAAAGTTGTATTTGACCAGTTCTGAATTCTGATACACTGAAGTGCCATTTACAGTAAGAATTTGAAATGAATGAACACAGTGTGCCAAACACCCGCATTCCCAGCACTCAACCATGATAACACGCCCACAGGGAGGTTACCAGGCATGTACTGGACGGGACGCATCCAATTATGCCTAAAATGACACCCTATTTTCATCCATTTGAAATTCTTACTGCAACAACATAAATTTGGCTGGACTGCAATCACTCCCAGGCAATGACTACATTTTCCTATTTTACTTACAGCATTTCATGTATCCCTGATTTTTTATAAATTCAATACATACGTTTAAAATGAATCTACAACAGACCCTGTCAGGGAAAAAAAACAACAATGCTGAAACAATAAAACCTTCCCACCCCAGTAATAAGGCATCATTGCATATTACACTATGACTGCATAATGGCCCAATACTATGGACTCTCAACCAATGGTGTGCTACTTATTCATTGGAGCACTGACACATTCACATTTGTTTTTTTAAATATATAACAGTGCTAGTATACTTCACATTGAAAAGAACCAAAAAAAGGCCACTGGATATCTAAATTCAAATCAAAACAAGTGTTGATATTAAAATATTTAGTACTTGGTGTGGAAATGTAACAACTAACAGAACACTTAGCACTGGAACAAACACATTTTTTAAGTTGACAAGTTTTTATTGACCGAATTGAGTAAAAAAAACTACTTCTTGTTCACAACCATCGAAAGTCTGACCACAAACAACTGATATATGCATATTTATATATTTACTTTGCACTGTTTCACTGCCTAAAATATTCAACATGTTTCAGTATTTTGGAAAAAAGGATGTCAAACAGAATTAAAAAAATGTCATCAAACACTTTATTTGGCACACAAAAATAAAGGCTTTGCCCTTATGGATCTGTTGTACATTAAACGACACCAGAATAGGCCCACATATTTTGCACTGATAAGCAACATTTATGCTGTATACAGGTATGAATGTTATACATTACGTTGCGATGTTAACTAACCAGCCACTGTAGTTTGGAACAAAGTATAGATAATGGCACATCCTTTGACATGCATTGGAGTGGAAGGGTGCATAATTCTTGCTACAAGTATTTTTATCTTTTCGCCGTAGAAGCGATGATCCCAGGTGCAAGTGATCAGCATGTTATGAGTATCCTATAGAATTATAATCCAGGTCTTTATCCCGGTTCGATGACATCTACATTGTATGCTTCAATGCAGAGGTACTGTGTGAATGTTCTAGTGAAGTGCGATATTCACTAGAACATTATAATGAACATGAATATAATATTCATACCTATTGCTATGGTAGTTAATCCTGTTACATCATCACTTCTACGACGAATATCACTTTACAGGTACTGGCACAATCATTTTTTCTTTAAAAAAAGTGTCATCCAATGCGAATTCACTTATTTCAGCCAACAGGTTATCAATATCTCTTGCCCTGATTCAATCAAAGAATCAAGACCACACTTCTGGACTTGCACACTCATGCATCACAAGTGTGGAAGAATTGTGTCAGACCCTGTAGTTTAAGTAACACATACAAACACATGCACATACATGTATGCGGTCAATATTATGCCTAGGTGAACTTTGCCCTGGCAGTTGAGTTATTGTAATAGCCTCTGACAGACTTTTGGCAGTGGGTGGAAAAGCAGTGTGCTCTTTCAATATATCAAAAATGTTTTGACAGGTAGGAAAACTGACAAATTTGTGGATATGTTCACTGTTAATGTTATAGATGTGCTGGTTCTTGTTACAGAACAAAATTCAGCTTTGTAATTAACCCATGACAAAGTTTGGAGCAGTGCAGATGATTTTCGAAATAAAAAAGTTTGTCAGATATACATTGTCAAATTGGAATATGGGATTAGCCAGCCCTTTTTGAAGTGGGTAAAGCTATGCAAGTCGCCATTACCCTGCCATCATGTATCCTGAAAAAATATTGGGTGCCAATCGTGCAAAATTTCCACGCATTAAACGCTTCCAGTGTCCTGCAGTTGGACGCGTTTAGGGGTGATGGCAATCATCAATCCAGCCAGTGACCCGATGGCAGCCTGCATGATGTTCTGTATTTCAAGCTCCGTAGCTGCTAACTTGGCCAGTCCCAGTTTCACAGTCAAGAGTCCTGTTACCATAAAAGTTATCCTGTATTTGGCACCTGCTATGGCATGTTGGTTTTACGTTTATTTTAGTTGACTTTGAGTGACTCAATTATCAAGTCACACATATGAATACAAAATATCTATAATTGGCTGATATTGTTATTAATTAGATCAGGTTAAATGTGGCTGAAATTTGCATTGTAAACTTGCATTTTATCTCATATTTGGATGGCATATTTGAAGACATCTTCATATACCAAAACATAGCATTGTTCACTAGTCTAATCTATTATAACAGCTTGATGACATTAGCATATTTGAACTTACAAAACTTAACATGATCCTGGCTCTGTTGGACCAGGTTGCCACTAACAATGACTTGTGAAATTAAATAACTGTTGCAGCAATTCAAGAGTAGCCAGCCCTTAATTTGACACTTAACATTAGGATATGTATCATGTACTATAATTATAGAGTCTACCGAAATAAATGATAACCCTACAACACTCTAACAAATAACCAAATAGATTATATCTGTCAAGTTTTGTTGTAAACAACTGAACAATCCGTGTCAACATAATAATATTATTTGTTCCCGGTTCCATGGCACAGCCTGGAGGATAATTTGTTGTAATTGTATATAAAGAGCACTATTAGACTGAAAATATGAGTTGCATATACAATAATAATAAGAAAAACATGTAGTAATAATAGATTCAAACAATCATTTTTGTCATTTTGAGGAAAAAAAGGTACTGGAACAAAAATAATTTCAGTTGCTATATAAATAATGATGATGGTGAAAACAAATGAGATGAAATAAAGAGGGAATTTGAGTTTATTGCAATTATCTCTCAAATACAATTCAAGAAAAAATATCTGCCAGCAAATCAGAATAGTAATAAAACCAGGACATTCTACTCTCACACTAGTACTTCATAAAGTTTTCTCATGTAGTGACAATAAAGCTTTGATGCAGCTGTTTGGGCATATCTATTGTGCTGTCTTTGTATGAATGTACACTTATTATGTGCTTGCATTATTGCACACCTTTTAAAAAAGGCAGTAATAGACTCTGGATAGGTATCACTGACTTGCGAATGAAAAAACAAACCGCACTACAGATTAACGTCGCAGCTTTTAACAACCAAAGATGAAACAACCCCTATCACACCAAATGAAAATAAGGTTGATGAATCACATGTATAGGAACCCTTAACAATCATATCAAATGCTTTTCTAAATAAAGAAGTAAAACTACCCTTAAGCTTTCACATGACTGGCAGACCTTTTCCTTGATTTGCTTTTGCTCTGAATACATTGCATCAACTGTGATATCATTTTAACCACACATTGGAGCTACGGAAACATTGAAAACATGCAAAAATTTCTTGAAAACAACCAATCAGAATAAATGTTACAAAGACAGTCAAACGGTCACATTGGCAAGAAGCACATGGATGAGTAGGCAGGTATGCAGGCAAGGGATGCCTTAGACTATGCTATCACACTTTTTTTTTAATAGTTGTATTTTTATATTCTACTTGACTGGTGTTGGTTCCAAATACTCAAGAACAAATAATCACTTCACAGAAGCTGCAGCCTCAAGCCTTTTTCATGGTTTTAATGGTATTATACCCTGACACTACTGTAAAGGAATTTTTTTTTTGGTATGGGACTTTCCACTGAAAAGATTTCCTTTGTAAAAACCTACACTGCACATTCAAATGAAAACTTGAAGTACATACAAAGGATACTGTTTGTGCTGAAAGACAATACAGTTTTGTTTTTTAAATAAAATCTCTATCAAAACAAGCAAAAACACACAAAAATAACATTTCTTAAATTTAAAAACACATAAACTATGATAAAGGTTGTGTATACTGCACTCCCAAGTCAATTGATGGAATCTGGAGCGAGAAATTTGTGCTGGCTATACTAGCGAGGGCGCTCTGCGCATATTCAGCTGATGGGAATACTGCCAGGACCATGTAATTTGAGACCCTGTCGTTACAGTCTATCTGGTTGGAAGGAATCGGGACATTGGTCCCTCGTGCTAGCCACCTGATTTCAGCCCCGTGTTTTGGGATTTCTTCTAGCAGTAATAGCGCCCCCTGGCAGGTTAGTTCAGGCGGCAGGTTGGTGACTTCCAGGATTTCAGAAGGAGATACTGCAATAAAACAAAAAACAGGTGTAAATCTCAAGTTTATACCTCACCACAATGTATTGCTTTTAATGGGAAGATGATACAACAAAATGAAATTATGTACAACTCATTGGATTGTTGTATATCTATTGGTAAAGGACAAGTGACTATCATGCATATAACTTATGTAATTCCACATACCATAGACATAGTAATCAAAAACATCATTTTTTACATCAATTGGAAAGTTGAATAAATATTAATTTATTGAATTTGCTGCTGTTTTGAAATTTACCAAAAGTAGAAGGCCAATGTTTTCATGTGGGTATGATCCCAGGGTTTTATTTATTTCATGATACCATTCTCTCTCGCTCTCTCTCTTGATCAATTTTGTGTCCTTTTTGCCTATCTGCAAATACCCCCTTTTTTCCTTTTCTACACAACTTGTCAAGCCATAACATTCTAAAAATAATTCAGATGAAGCCTAAATTGGAATTTTGACTTAGTGGTTGATTGAATTACCCTTGATAGATTTATTTAGATTATCTTACCTTGAATTTCTATAGGATCTTGTTGTTGTTGATATTCTGTATGTTGAATCCTACGTTGCCTTCTTGCTCTGGGAGGTTTACTTTTCTGCTGTGATCTAGGACCTACACAAGATAACAAAATAACAGGAAATAAAAATATAAGGTTGTCTGCAGCTTTGATATGTAATTTGTCATTTTCACCTTCTTAAATTTGATTTTCTAGTCATCTTCAGAATTGTTTTATACAGGAATATGAGCCAGTACATGTAGTACTATTTAGGCTGGGGTCAGCCTCAGCAGCATATAAGCACAGCTTTCTTTTAAGTTCAATGCATTTAAAAAAAATTGCTTCTTGTGGGCTAAAAATGCAACATGAAAAGGAATTTCATGTAGTGTATAGCTAGGACTTGGAGACAAACATGTAGCACCTATGTGATTTTAACATTTTCTTCAGAAAAGGGTCTCTTATAAGATGAGACAATTCTTAAAATAGGACCATTTTTCCTTTTTCATGTTGCATTTATAAATCTTGTGGTGTCTTTAATCACTTACATAATGTAATGTGGTTCAATCAAAACAGTAATTATCATTATCTCAAAACCAAGTGTAGGATTAATAGTGATGATGATAAACAAAAAAATTTATTACATTATCCAGAAAGCCCAGAAACAGGACATAAACAAGAATACATAATGTTGTCTACCTACGTGCAAATCTTAGATCTGAACATGTTGTGTTGAACAACACAAGACAAAGACACCCTGGACACTGTATCTATTGGGAGCTAAGGATGTGATATCTATGTGAAGTGAAACCACCTTGTGCATGGTCATCATGTCTAGAGGCATGCAATAGTATTTAACAATTAAATCCCTGCAGCAAGCTGTTCCCAGAAGCATATCATAGTGTGTTTTATGTCCCATCCAAGATAGGTCTCATATGTTGATATAAAATCGCATCTCCTAAAACCACTGGTTTATTGATATTTCACTTGCAGTTCAAGAGGTTGTAAAGCTTTTAACATTCAAAATATAAGTTGAGATTAACTGAACAGATAAGAAGTTACCACATAGCTAGCCATCATATTGTCTACACTATGCTTTGCTTGATTTTCAAATCCATATAATGCAGCAAAATCATATATTTGTTCCTGATAATACACATCAATTGACCAAAGTGCTTCTATGGATACATCTAACATACCCACTAAACTTGATTTCAAGTGTCATGTTTGCGATATGCATGTAACATGATGTCCATTACATTTGTTGTAATGCCCATGCTTTGTCAGATTATCATTTCCATACCTTTACCAAAATATGCCAGAACTACACTATTTTGGGCCCTATGCATGACAATTCAATGTGACAGCTTTCCCAAAGTCTTCATTACACACAGGGTTATACAAGTCTGGATTCTCTCAGTTGCCTTTTTTCAGGGACAACATCTATCAAGTAACATTTACACATCTTGGACACATTGATTTTTTGGCCACTTAATCAGCTTATTTCTTGAGGTTTGCTTAATGAATGATGCTTTATGTTAAAACACACAATGATACCTTTTTCCCATGCTGCTACGTACACCCTTAGAAAAATAATAGTACACTACATGTAGCTTCCCAGCACCCTCAATACTGAAGACCAAACACATACACACATATATTGTGCAGCCACATCAATCAATCAATCAATCTAACTTACGCGCCCTGTCAAAGAAACAGTGATTGCAATCATGATTGGCCGGTCTATAGCTGTGAGAGTGTTCATGCGCTTGTATGCGCTCAGGTGGCTTCACCCAATTGTAAACACTAAACATAGGAGGAGTGTCATGAGCTGGGGTGTGGTCCATGCCAACTGAAAAGCCCGCAGGCGACCAACAGTCAGACCAACGGTTTGCTTCCGAGCCCATCCCTAATGAAACATGGTTGAATGGTAACATATATATATATATACCATAACTTAATTACACAATATTGATTCATATGATTTGACAAATTGTTTAGCTAATAATTATTAGGACCTGCTATCTTGAAAAGGATGATGTGATATTTCTACAAGCACCAGTTGCTACTACACATGTCCCTAGTTATGTAATCAAATGAACTGAAATCAAATTCACCATTGTTAAGATCATGCACAAATATATTCTATGGTCATAAACTCATTTAGTTATGAGTTAAGTTAAGTATGGTATAACTACTTCTCTGAAAAAACCTAAGAAATCAAATCAAACTGGTTCAAAATAAAAAAGAACTGGAAGTTGTTGTAATGGAGCAATGGAAGTTGTTGTAATTGTTCAAAATGCTCATTGAAACATAAAATGTTAAAAATGGTGGCATTTTTATTTGGTTACTGGCATGCATTAATGTTACCACCAGACAAATGCTGTTTTCAATGTCAAGCAATCCGCATCTTTCACAGTCACAGGGCAAAAATGTTTTCTTAAATATCACAATTAAAAAGTAAAACAGAATGTGAATAATTACCCTTACCCCTCTCCTGACCACCTGTTCGTATAAATGGTGGCCCTGGGCTCTGTGAGGGGGATGTGCCAGGACTGCTATAGCTTGCCTCCGGTGGCCCATAAAATTCTCTTCCTTTCATTGCACGCTGGTCTAGGCCAAAGGGCCTTCTCTGGCCCGGGTATTGTAGCATTTGAGGATGTATAGGGGGTGTTGGTCCTGGCCCTGGTACGGCTTGAGGGTAGGGCCCACCAGTTACAAGCTGTGGGGCTTGGGCCTGTTGCACCCTCTGTTGTGCTGCCATCATGGCAGCAGGGGAATAGTTCATCAGCTGCTGTTGTGTGGCCATCATCGGGCCCATGCCTTGAGTACCAGGGGATGCTGGCCTAGGCACCTCCTGCTGGGTCCCAGCACCCAGACTTGTTGGTATAGTTCCGCTAACAGCCGGTTGATAGAGCACCGGCGCACATTGTGGATAACCCTGGGCCGATTGTTGCTGTTGCTCTATGGGAGGCTGATATACAATCTGTGGTTGCTGCTGTTGCTGCTGTTGTTGCTGCTGCTGGTGTGGTGGTGGCTGCTGTGACATCATGCTTGTTACATAGCTTTGCTGGTAGCTTTGTGGGGGAATTGGTTGCTGCGGACTAAGCATCTGACTCTGCGATGGGTATCCGATCGGTGGACCTTGCGGCTGCCCTACAGGTGACGGACCTCCGAGTTGTTGCTGTGAGCTGTGTGGCATAGGTGCAGGCTGTGAGACTGACATAGGCACAGGCTGCTGATGTTGAGGGATGAGTTGTGTAGGAGGCGTTGGACGATAAGTCACATGAGGGACTTGTTGCTGTGTATGCTGGGCTGGACTGTACATAACCTGTAACAAAACAAAAACAAAGCCATTATATATGTGACACTTTTTAAAGTCCTAGTGATGTGCTACAACCATTTTGTAGTTAACTGACAATTGTGTTCTTTCACCCATACTGAATAAAATTAATATAATTCTTAGTGGTCTATAACGTAGACACATAATCTGATTAGACAATCGCATGATTTTGGGTCTCGTCTATCAGGCTGTAGATGACCCCACGTCATCACGAGTGTTGATAATGCGTAACACGCTCATAGAGGTTTCGCGTATGTATCACGTTTGTATGCGTAGAGCGAGTGCGAATACTCGCACATGCTAACAGTACGCGCAACTAAAGATGTGAAGTTGTAAACAAGTTTTGTTCATTTTAGAAAAGGAGAGTTTTTATGACGGTAACTTAATTTTTTATTTTTGCTTTAAAAAATACTTTACAGTTATTAAAATAACATTTAACTGACTATCATGAGTCGGCATCCACTACTCAAAATATTGGAACTGCCTGTCATCTATCACACGGTAGAGGATAGTCAAAATAAAAATTCCCATCATTTATTCTCTAAATGAATCTTGTTTCTATTTTCCCACCTTCCATATCATGCAGTGACTTGTCATGTTGGTACTTATTTTGGTATCACTGGATAAAGGAGACCCATAGCTATTAGTACCAAATAGAATAGCATAGGTTCCATTATACAAATACAGGCATTGTAACCTCCTCTAAAGAAAATTGTGTAACCCAAAAAATTAAGACAAATGTTAATTCATTTGTGATATTTCCCAGTCTGGTAATCAAGCATGAATCCAAACAGATTAAAAACATGTTATTTCCAGGAAAAATGTGTAATCTTGTATTGCTTGATCCCATTGTGAGTATACATTGTATCACTTAATCCCACTGGGAGTTTTAATTAAAAACAAAAAAAGTAAGATCAACCCCCACCTTCCTGGTAGGAAAGGTTCCATGAAAAACCACAAAATTAATGCTTGCATATTTCATGTTCTGGAGCAATTGAGTACACCACAATTTCCCGCTCTTCATGTGTAAAAAATTGACACATTCCACATCACACCCACAAAGCTTGACTTGACGAGGACCAAGGTGGGCACTGATCAGTCCCTTAGGGAGAATCATGTATCTTGGTTCATCCATGCATTACAGAAATTCTACCTCAAATTTACATGCATTCATAAATTACCCTATATTCCTAGATAGCGAGAACCAATCAGAGCAAATGTTAGTTAATTACAAGCAGTGCATAAATATTGTATAATTACACGGGTGCGCACTCCGCGTTAATATGCATGTAATACAGATTTTTGTACAGTGGTGTTTGACTAAATGAGATTATAGAATTCATCCACTCTTGTATTAAGAAACAAGCCAAAAGTTCAATAGTGTCCTATGAACGAAAGTTCTATTGTTAGAGGGGAGGGTCAAAAGGTCCGATGACATTGGTAGAAAACTGATCTTTTAGGTTTGAATTTTCACTTGTGTTACAGGGCGGATCAGGGAGAGGATCAATCTCTTCACAAAAGCAATTTCATTTATATGACTTCATCAAACTTTTGCTTTGTTCCCTTAAGACACCAATAACCATTCCATTTTAGCTTAAACACTCTAAAGGCACGTGACATTCTGAAGATACACCATGCTAATCTCAATGTGTGTCACAGGGTTCCCACACCTTGAAGCCTTTAAAATTCAAGGACTTTTAAGGTCCAAAGGCATGATTTTCAAGGACTTACCACAACACAAAAATCATGATGCGGCTCTCCATGCGGCACAAATTAACAAAAGTGACAAATTTTGTCAAAATTATACTTTAGGTAAAATTCCAATTTTCAAGGACTTTCCAGGACCTTGTGCAAATTTCCAGGACTTTCAAGGCCTTGAAAAGGTGTTTTCAAAGGACTTTCAAGGACAGTGGGAACCCTGGTGACAATTCCTTTGTTAAAAATCTAACCTGACCTACCTGTGCTTGGGGCTGAGGATGAGGCTGTGATACTGGCGGTGCTTGAGATGAAGGAGGAGGCATCCCTTGAGGAGGCATCATGCTGACTGGACCCCTCACAAATGGCCCCATGTACTGTTGTGGCATCATGCCAGTAGGGGGACCCTGAGGAGATGACACATCCCCTTCACCAGACAGCTGATGACCTAACGTGATACCTTGCATCTGTGCACTGATGTCCTGATATTCCTGTACACGGAGAAAAGTATGATGAAATGAGCATTTCTTACACAACTATTTTTTTCCAATGAATCTCACTGTAGTGCTCTGTTTCAATTCTTACTAAACCAGTGGATCTCAACTTTAATTGCTTGAAGGATACAAGGGGCCCAAACACATTCCAAACTTATATTATATGATTGAGGCCTAAAAACACCAAATCTATTATGTTTTCCTTTATGTTTTAGAATATGAGTGGTTGGCAGGTCTGGTTTTCAATCAATGAGGTAAAGGGATTTTACCCCAATGCCCCTAAGCGTTGAAAGAATCTTGCATTTCACAGTCCCTGTGCTACTTCACTCAAGTGATTAATAATACACTTCACAGTTACTAATTTTAAATTATTTTGTATTTTGTATGTTTTTGAGCTATATACTTCAGTAAAGTAATTTTAGGTATACTTCAAACTTACTTATTTTGAATTCTTTTGTAGTTTGTATCTTTTTCTTGTAAATGCACTGTACCACAACTAGATAAGATAAGATTTGATATAGCATTTGTTTTGTACAGAAATTCAGAGTTCTTACCCCAGAATGTTGATGGTGTACCATGACCTGTTGTTGCTGTTGCTGTTGCTGCTGCTGCTGCTGTTGCTGCTGTTGGGGAGGCATGGAATATGGCTGCATACCAGCAGGCGATTGTGCCTGAGTAGCCATAGGTCCTCCGACAGGCTGCTGAGGTGGCTGAGCATACTGCAGCTGCTGACCAGGATGTGGTGATATCATCGGTTGCTGTTGCGGCATTGGTGGTGCCGGAGGTTGCTGCATACCCATTTGTTGGTGCCCTGGTAATGGCTGCTGGGAGTGGCTAGGTAATGAAACTTGTGGCTGTGGCTGTGGTTGACTGCTCATGGGTTGCTGGACTTGGGGATTATATACTACAGGAGTGCCATCAGGATTTAGGTAAGGAGTTTCTATGGAACAAAAATAACATAGAAGGAAAACAAATATCAACTATTAAGATAAAAAATGCTAACACCATATTGATACTTGAAAATGCTTTTCATGCTACTATTTTATAAATAAATATTTTAATTAACCTACCGGATATGAGACAAGGTTGCTAGCATCAGAGTTTTTAAATGGTGGGGAAAACATGATTTTTGAATACAAAATTTCATTCCTTCACAAATAACCATTACAAATATATCAAATTATCCATCTAACTATACATTGTAAGGCATCCCAATTTCACCTACAGTCCCGCATTTTTCATACAGTCTTCTTTTATATGGATATCCGTCATCAGAATAAAAATCTTCAAAAGAAAACAAGCTTATAGTATGATCCATTTATTGCTATGCTATAAAGCATTCAAAGGAAATTTCTTTGTCATCTGCAGAACTGGTAAGAGCATAAAAAGTATGTTTTGGCATTTATAATTCCACATTTTCATGTTGTTCCAATTGTACCACTTACATGTATGACAGCCAATGCAAATTTACACATAATTTGCTGATCTATATTTTGTACTTAACCGGCCCGTGCTTTGTCTTGTCATGGCTGGATAATAAAGGTTATACTGTATTTACCACTCGTTACATACACTCACACGTAGGTAAACCACATGCATACTTCAGCCTGTCTCAAGTATTATATGGCCGAGATATCCAAAAAGAAGAGCCCCAGTAGGCAGATGTAGTGCCAACACAAAAATACCCAGTGACATCTTCACTTAAACACTACTCCCAATAAAGACAAAACATTGTTCCTACTTACTGGTTGTAGGGTTGATCAACACACTGCCAGGCGGAACTGATTCAATATTCGGTGCAATATACATAACAGGTCCCGATGA
Source organism: Amphiura filiformis (assembly GCF_039555335.1). Lineage (NCBI taxonomy): Eukaryota > Metazoa > Echinodermata > Ophiuroidea > Amphilepidida > Amphiuridae > Amphiura > Amphiura filiformis. The sequence continues at coordinate 76,278,969 of NC_092628.1, forward strand.
CGGTACTGATCCAGCAGCGCCCCCACCACCACCACCACTACTACCACCGCCGCCACCACCACCACCACCACTTCCTCCTCCAGATTGCATCATGATGGGTGGGGCTTGCACTAAAGGCATGCTACCAGCCCAGGTGACCTGTGTACTGGCCTGGGGCGATGATGTGTAGCTGACGGTAGGAGCTGGATAACTGCACGGACCCTGGTTAATGGGACCCAGGCAAGGTTGGTAAGGGAGAGAAGGTTGCGGACGGACTTGGGGACTGGTTGCTCCTCGTTCTGCTGAATCTGAAAGACACATAACAGCATCTGTCTAAGGAAAACAACTTCAGCATAGCACTGACTGAAGTTGCAATTCTTAGGGAAACAACATACATACACTTCGAAGATACAATGAACTGAAGTATTTCTCTGCGGTTTTTGTCATGAAAAACACATACCAAATTTAAAACAAACTCTAGAATATAACCAGCAATATACCCTCACCTATTCTAATTAAACTATAAAAATTGAGAAGTTCCGAAATATTTATCATGATGTAAATGTGTTTTTCTTCTTCATTCATACATGTCATAATCTCTTTCTTTCATATCCAAATCACAAACAGTTAAAATAAGATTAGTGTGAGGATTTCATTGAAAAATTACAAACGTAACTCTGAACCTTTCACACACTGCTAATATAATCACAAATATTATAACTGTTACAATCTTATTGGTTCTTAGCTTAATTGGTATAACCAATGAGCAGAATCAAAGAGTACCGACTCAACCATGTTTGTGTGTCGCTCATGGAGGGCAAATAGTATACCTCCGATAATTTCGCTTTGCGCCTTGCAAACTTTCATTCGAAGTGCATTGCTTCTGTGGCAAAAATATATGCCGAGTATGCAACCTTTATAACGCTCAAGCTTAGAAATGCAAATTATCAGGCTCTTGACGAAAAAAATGTAATGAGGTACATTATTTACCCTCTGTAAGCGTCAAACCAAAATGGTGGATTTACCATAGTGTTGGATACAATTTTGAGTCACAAATATTTGGGTATAATCTCTATGGGTATAACAAACATGTCTGACCCTATTTCCCTTTTGAATTATAAGAATTAGTGCATCACCAAAGTTATTATATTAAAATATTTCACATATTAGAGCGAGATCAAAATTTACATCCTTGTTTCTACACAAAGAGATTTTACCTTTCCACTCAAAGTTCATATTTGCATCAATAAATTAAAAATGATCTCAAAATTGAGTTAATATTCTAGTAAATATCACAAAACACATAGTTATGTTGATCACTGCATAGGTTATTATTGTTATATTGAACTTGATTGACACTTCATGACTTCAAAGCAACAATGATGGACACAAAAGTACAGAAATTAAATCAAATACTGGAACTTGCGTTTTGTTAACAGTTTTGTCAACAGTTTTGTGGACAGTTTGTCCGAAACTATCAGATATCATCAGGTGACTGATTCAGGTTGATTGGTCACGTATGAGATGGTGATCAATTCAATTCAGTGCCTAGTCCCATGCGTGTGAGAGTTGAAACATGACTTATCTACCTGAATCAGTCACCTGATGATATCTGATAGTTACGGACAAAACACACATTCCAGTATTCAATTTCTGTACTTTTGTTTACCAACTGGATGAATAATCCACACCAAAATGGTGGACACTCACTGGGAATTATTCATTATGTCAGTTAGGGAGTTAACTTGTTTCAGGTTAGTCACTCTGAGGAGAGCAGTGCACATGTATAGAAACTCCCTTGTATGAAAAACAATTTGGTCTCTTGCCCCATAAAGGACGGATCACAAATGGAATCAATTGTGTGCATTTACCAGGATTTGAACTGGTGTCCTTCACAATATTGATGCCAATGCAATGGTCTTGCTAATTGCGCCAAAGCTTGCATTGGAGCATGATGAATTAAATAGTCATTCAATGCTGCCAATGCAATGCTTATGTCAATGATTTAAGTTCTGCCTAAAGCCTAGTGTGCAAACAAAGTCAAAAACTTTTAAAAATAACAAATAATTTAATCAAATCATTTTGAAAGACTGTTACTAAAGTTTCACCAAAGGACACCAGGTCAATCTGCAAATTGCAAAGTCAAAGGGCTAGATATCCAAAGGTCAATGTTTCTACAACCAGCAAGTCATAGACATGTACAGTTTAAGCTCACCTCCTCTAGGCAGCTTGCCTATGCTGCCTCGACTGCCTAAACTACCACTACTCCGACTACTTCCACTGCTATCATTCCTCATTAGTATACGTGTGGAGATACTGCTACCTGCAAAACTGCTGGCTTTTGTCACCGCCGGAATTGATGGCCGCTCTGAACCGCTCGAATCCACACTGCTCCACGGCCGATCTTGTTTGCTCCATACATATGACGAGTCATCAGATGTACCACTATTTTGCCGACTACCTGGTTGTAATGGTCCTTTGAGTACTGTGTGCCAGGAGGAACAAGACTGAAGTATAAGAGATGCAAAATGAATGCAAGATTAAATCATCAAAATACTAATGTTAAGCTCTTTGGAAACAACCCAAGTTGCATTACTTTGTCTTGTACAAACACTAATCTCATGCAATTTATCAATACACAAGTTTTAAATCTGCCATTGATTTCTTGTAACACAGCTTCATTTATTTACACAAACCATATGTGACATGATCTGCTCCAAAGGCAGGCCAAAGGCGGCAAATTTGAAATTAAGATAAAGGCAAAAATATAGAGGAAAAACGATCAAATGCATAGGAAAATAGATATTGCAAAACTTCATTCTTTTGTGTTTTCAGAATAGGACATAATTTTTCAAAAATGCTTCCTTTGGCCTCCATGGACTAGATTGTGTCGCATATACATGAATCCGACTTAACACATTCCTACACCACACTGGTGGCCATAGCTGGGGCCTTCCATCCATTCTACGCACGCCAGTATCACAGGCGTGCAGCGTTTACCACTCTCGTGACACGGTGCAAGTGCTATGCACTCCGATGCGCTCGCGATAGTGGGTGTTTTGGATCGCAATCCAAACGAACTAAGCTAGTTTGGAATAGATGGCCCCCAGCTATGGCCGACTTAATCCTGACCATCACTTGGCTCGTCAGATTCGTCTATAAGAATCCTACTGAGAGAATCCAATGCTCTGGGAATGATGGGACTACTGAGACTTACCACCAATGGCAAATTTGCATCCTTCATTTGAATATTTACCTTGCAATGGTGTGAGAAGCACACATGACTGAAATTACTTCTTCGTTTAAATCACGACTCAGATAGTCCATTCCAACTTGATTTTTAGGTATATAAATCATGAAAGCATGTGATCCTTGCTGAATTATACAATGTAGTACAACTGGCAACTGCTGATGCCACATCATAACAAAAAGTCACAGAATTATATGGTGCAATTACATTTGATAAATACACTGCACCGAAAGTAGATGATCACTTTGGCCCAAAACACACCTTATAAACTATTTAGCCCCAAACATCATAACTCCTTTGTAAATAAGATGACTTGCTACATTATAACCCAACTACTATAGCAGGGTGATTTTTCCATGTTAGCAAATCTAAAATTCATATTGGTTGAAGATGTGTTCTTTACAGTGTTATTGAGACAACAAATTCAAGCATCTACACTAAGCTTCATTTGAAAAGCTCGGATCAATTACTTGGCAACCATCATAGATTTAACATGTCTTTTAGTAGTAAGCTCCAAGTGAAAGGCTTGGATCAGTTACTTAGCAACCATCAACTATGATATATATGCTGTATAAGTAACTGAATGTGTAAGCTACTTATTCTTTGAAAACATACAAAAGTGATTTCCAAGTCAAAAAACTTTCTACATTTCTCAGATGAGCGGAAATCTAGGAGGATCAGGATTTTCCCGGAATCCTCAGCTCCCTCTTGAGCTTGGTAGGATAGAGCATCAGATCATTACTAAACTTGAGGTTCAAAGTTCAATTTTAAATGGTCATTTTTTAAAGTTGTGAATTGAGAAGTTGGCTGAAGAACACATGCTGAAAGGATCTTTCTGGCAGATTCAACTTACCTAACAGGGGATTCTATCACATTGCCTTCCTGAGATGATTGTGACGACTGCAAGGAAAAAAAGAAACAAACACAAAGAATTTGAAACATCATTTTTTGTACGATTTTCATGTCAATTCAAAACATGAATGGGCAGGTCTGAGAAGGCAGCACCTAATTGAAGCATGTTTTATCACACATGTTAATGTCACAATTACTGAATGATACTTCAGAAATTCTTGGACAAACATGGATTTATGACTATTAACGTTTTATGAAACAAATATTTGAATTATGTTTCTTTTTCATTTCATTGAAGTTGCTATTCACTCAAGCTAATTTAAAATTATTAAACAAGGTTTCAGTTTCAGTTTATTTTCACCATACAACACCTAAGGTAATAAACTTGTATAATAATCCACATAGTTTCATGCAATGTTATATGGGAAATCATACTGGTTTGAGACATATGGGGAATGCACCAGGGTACCTTCAAATTGAAAAGTGAACAATTGCCTCTTTAGAAAGCATGAGTGATACAGATATACATAGCACCCACTTAAAATTAAGTTTGCCGAGTGCATATTGACATAATCTTGGAGCATATCACTACCCCCCATAAATGATATACACATGATAAAATAGTATAGGTCTTCTCTTCATATTAAAATTCATTGGAAAATTCTCACTATCCATAATACTGCCAATCAAAACTCAAAGAGTTGGTATTTCCCCACTACTAAATGAGCAGGATATTTCCCCCCTTTTTCAGGAGCAAGGAACTTGTATCTTACATCTTGATTAAAGATCCTCTCTCTTGCTCTCTGATACTCTTGTGACCTTTCTTCAAATGATTTGCTCTGCTTTTCAACCTTGGGTATCTGGGTCGTTTGTACGGGCAGCTGCTGTGGGGGTGCAGTTGTTACTTCAGGCAGTTGTGTTTCCACGGACTCCTGTTTGATTGGCTCCTGCTGCGACAACATCAGATCATTGTACCATGAAATCTTTAGTAGTATCAATTTCAAACACAGTTATGTTTTCTTTTTTCATGTTTATCTTCACAGGGTATCTTGGCCAATAATTAGACATGTGCTGATTTTCCAACTATTCCAGCTGCATTTCTTTAAGTATGTAGCAGTTACAATTACATAAAATGTACATGATGACAGCGTAGCAGCAGCAATTGCACTGCATGCTTACTACACTTTTACCAATGTCTGGTTGTGGTAAATGATATTCAAAATTGTACTTGTGCAAGTGTCATTTAGTTATCCTCGAAATTGTTACAACATTTTGGCCTATTTAACAACTTCCCTAATTCTGTTTCTATCTGTTTTAGCCTTTTATAGTTGCCTACTAATTTCTTTACTATAAATTATTGTTCTTACCACTACTGCTGCGGGTATGTCTTCTTCTTTCTCCTCAAAACTAGAGTGATCTCTTCTTAAAATACGCTTCGCTGGACCATCAGGTTCATCCCTTATATGTTCCTTAAACTTTTGCTCTGGACTACATAGTGGAAAAATAAATACATTGTCAAAATAGTTGTGTCTTAAGGGTGCTAATTTCTCTCTGCATGAAATATTTTATAACTCTGATGATATCACTCAAGTGTTTTGAACTCTAATGATGCACTACATTTCAGTATTATACAGAATCAAATTTCCCTAAATAACTAGAGATTTTAGCCAATACATCAAGTATTTTAAGAAGTACAAGGAAGAATTACTTTGTGTGATGATCAGTACACATTTTTAAAGATCTTCCCTGGTCAGATGTCAGTTAAAGAAGAGTGCATAGATTACATCACATTTAAATAGACTTCTGAACAGTGTCACTTGCATGAATGCAGCTTGGTGTTTGATACCCATCAACCAATATTAAAAAGTTGGAAATCTGAAGCAGTATCTACCACTGCACATAATCTGTGCCTGTACTGGTGCAGTCTTTTCAGTCACTTCTTTCTATATGTATTTCAAATCGTTCTTAGCCAATGTGAAACACTTGGCATGCTTGTAATTCTGCGATAAAACACACAGTCCAGAAGCATACACACAACTTACACTGTGTACACAACAGGTACTTGGCCAAGAATTCTTTAAAATACAAATAGTTAAGATATTCTCATATTGTCAATTGATGTTCACTGGCACGCACAAAGATTAGGTATACTGATGAAGGCAGGCAACTTGCCCAACATTTTAAAGCATTGGAAATGTAACTGCCAACTTGTCAAAAATTAGTGCAAGTGAAATACAAAGCATGAGCAGCTGCTAATGCCAAGACATGGAACTAGAATTTGGGTGAATTCAGGAACTTGTTGAGACACAAGAGGCTCATTATAGACATGCATTGCATTATAAGATTATAAGATGCCTATGAAGCATAAAGTTACTCAATAGAAATTGAATGGAATAGTTTATTCTGGTTGAATTGTGTTACCATCAAGATGTAACAACTTTGTTTCATTCAAGTTTTTTACTTACATTCTAGTGTTGGGTGTCTTGTTAACAATGACAGACTTGCCGGTCTGGTCAACATTGTGATCTAATCCAAAATATGCTGCTACCCTGTGAACTATCATACGATGATACGACGTCATGGGAGGGAACTTTAAAACTCGCTCTCTGAAAAGAAGTGAAAACAAACATGGTCAATTTGAGCACACAAATGTTTTGAAGAAATGTTATATCTATCTGCTACAATCAATATGGCATAAATACAACCAACCTGATCAGAATACAAATAATACCACTGATGACATTTACAAGCAAATCATTCAAAAAGGAATTGTGCAAGCTTTTTTTAAAAAATTTTTCACTTAAAAAAGACAATAATAGGACCATTACAAATTAGATTCTTAGAAAAATGTGTGGGACAAGCCACTATATTGATGAGACTCCTACACACAATGTTGGAGAGTTAGCAATCTTAATGGAGTCATAAAAAATGTATAATTAGTATAATTGGATATACATTTTGTGGCTTATTTTGTCCGTTTTCTGAATTTGTACAATGCAATAAACATGAGAACAATGTGTGCTGCAGGTTGGTTTGGTCAGTTTTGTGGCGGGAGATGTTAATATCAAGATTAACAGGGGAGATACACTTTGCAAAACAAATCTCATTCAATTTATTGCTTCAATTTTACCAATAGTTATAAATATGAAATTAACAAAATTAAACACTAAAGGATAGAGTTGGCTGTTTTCACTGCATATATCATAAGCGCCATCAGCATAATTACAAACCATCCAGTTGTTATTCAACAAAAGAGTTAAGTTATAATTTGGCTGAAAACGATCCTGGCTCATTTTGTCGTTGCATTGCACCAACACATACGTGTAGTCTCCTAGGACAAGTGCTTGCATCATTATTCAATGTAAGATTGGAAGAAGTAAGCTAAAGATATCTTCAAGCTGTCTATATATTACCCTGAGGCATACTGTCAAGGGCATTTCAACATGCCTAGATCTGCACACTAAGGAATACATGATTTAGCTAAGAACTATCATCTGATGGCTGTCACTACTTTGCACCACAAGGAGCTAAAATAGTCTCTTGCCCCATAGCCATTGAAACTGACCTTGTGTTACGGTATTAGTTTAAAGTGACCCAAACCAAGTAAGGTTATTCTGGGAGTATAGTTATCTACTGAGTTTAGAGAACTGTGCCTGTGTGGTGGGAAGACAGCAATGGATCATAATGGATTGAATCACAGTTATAAAGAACAAAAATACATAACTCTATGATACCAAATTTTGCTGGCAGATTTCCCCAAATTAGTTTAATGATGGATAACAGAACTGGTGCAACTATTGCATGCTACTGATTTTGCTGAACAAGTGTAATTCTGGTCTGATTCTGCCCACATTTTGCTCTACTGGCACTGTCTCTTTTTGAAAATGACAAGAATGTACTAACCAAAATGTTTTGGGTAACACTAATTATACTTATTCTGGTAATTACTCTGCGATCGCCTCCAAAGGCTTTTAATATTATTATTACAGGTTATCAAAGGGGCATATTCATAGCAAAATAGTCGAAGTGAGAGTCCCTAATCAGCATGGCAATACTGGTCTGTCAAAGAGGCCACACAAAAATAAAACTACTTGGGCCCTTTGTACTGCCCTCCACTAGCTCTTGTTGATAACATCCAGAATCTGATGTCACATGCGGTTTCCAGGGTAACCTTAATTAGATGCGCAAATAACACTTCACCATATTCCACATGAATGATTGATGCCAGATAGGTGTGAAAAAAGGAACTAGCCTGAGCTCTTCAATTATTCTGATATTTTTTCTTTAACCTGTTTGCCAACAGAGTATACTACAAGGGACATGTATACTTAAAAATGGGTCGTTTACTATATAGGCCTAACTTTTAAAAGAATATTTGAACAATACAAAAGACCCTATATATTTTAATGTATTATTTTAAAACAATTGGCGAACAATGTTGGTGCATTTATTTTCAAAATTATTGGTTAGTTTAAGGGATGGGGTATGAGCGTTTGGACAGTATTTATTGTGGGACATTAGAGCACATCAGACATATCGAATGGCATTCTGAATACGAAAAATGTCCTTCTGATATCAAATAATTTTGATTTTTTTTGAAATTCGCAATGTAATACACATTTTATGGCAAATCATTAAATATTTTTGATATTTAACAGTACTCGAAGTAAACTTTATAAATCTGATGATTTATACTTAAAGTGTATGTAGGTGGGATGAAAATTTTGACCTTTCGTATTGAAGATATGGATTTTTTTCCCCAAAACACCAAAAACAATTAGGTCTTTTTCGGGGAAAAATCCATATCTTCAATATGAAAGATCAAAATTTTCAATTGATCGTCGGCTTTTCCTCCCAGCTACATACACTTTAAGAATATGTCATTAGATATCAAATTTTAATAATTTGTCATAAAATTTGTATTATATCGTGAATTTCAAAAAATATGTCTGATGTGCTCGCATGTCCCACAAAAAATACTGTCAAAACGCTCATTCCAGATCCCTTAAGTTACAATTATAACTATAACTATTGGCAGTTGTAAATTTAGATTTAGTAAAGTTAAAAAAGCAACTTTTTTTACTTCAAAATAACATCTCACACACTGACGTCTTTAGTACAATATTGATTTTATGTGATAAAATATAAATTCCTTACTATATTCTCTATTGTTTTTTCATTTATATATGGTCAATTCCAGCTAAAGCGGACAAAATTCTCTATGTTAACTTTCCACTTTAAAATGTCATTAATAAAGGAAATCACGTTATTGATGGAGCATATCATGTCACGTCCAATGTGCTCTCTTTGTACATATAGGCCTTTACTAGCAAGTCATACCAGGGTACAAGTTATGATAGCTTAAATGAATTATTACCCACTTAATCCAAAGATAAAGCACCATATATGTCATTGAATGTCCTTCAATCAAAATGAAATTATTACCGTTAGAAAGACGTTTGCATTATCTCTCATCATATGTAAAACGATTGAATTCCACCAAAGTTTGTGGACTCTAGAGGCCATTAAGTCAATTTGGCTAATAATTTTGTTACCCGCAAAACAAAAATAAAATTATCGTTCTGAAAATTGTTAAGTGAATATGCCATAAATGACTATATCATGAAACGAAGTTTCGTTCTATAATTCTGAGGTCCAAGTGATTATTTTATGCAAATACGCTTTTACCCATAAAATTCCATAAAATCAAATTTGACGTTACCCACGTATCAACTGTTACCCACGAGTCCAGCAAATATAATTGCCATAACTTAAATTAACATTTAATGACTTTGGACACTGAATTTAGTTTGACAAGCGCTTAAAATTGTAAATCGTAAAAATATGTTCACCGCTTTAAAAAAGAATCTACAACGGTTTAAACTTTTGTTACCCACGAATCCCGAATAGATGCTAACCTTGAAAAACAAGGAGATTGTTTATTTTAAGTTTAAATCAGCACATATTCAAGCCATGGGTATGCTATAATTTTTACAGTACTTACAGTTTATGCACCTAAGAAACGCAAAACCCCAAACGGTACTATAGTACTTATAGCTTTACCCACAAATTCATTCGTTACCCACGAATCCAAGGATTTACTCAGAAATTATATGTTTCTTATGCATATTAAAATTTTGAAAACATGCGAAATAGGTTCCAAAACAGTCCTGTTTAATAGCGTCCTCTTGAAGGTATACTGAAGCTGTATCATGAAGTTTTGATTGATTATCCTAAATTACCATTTTTTGGGTAAATGCAATTGGTTAGAGAAACGGGAATCATTGAAACACAATGGAGGAATAACCGCATGATGGTTTCCAACCTTCTGTAATAGTTTCTATTTTGCCGCTTACCAATACATACCTTCAAATATGTGTTACCCACGAACATTTTGGTTACCCACTTAATCCCTACTTAAATTATAGTTAACAATGTATTGATAGTGTTTTAGTACATAGGAACTGTCAAACACGATTTAATAGAATATTGCTGCATGAAAATATGGAATGATTTTACTAAAATAATAATATAAAACTGTTTGCTCTGTCTATTTGAATTTGGCAACTTCATTATTCTCAAAATTTTTATACCCAAAATGCCATAATGATCCATTCTAAATATTCCATGTAGTTTGTATTTTGATTAAAATTCATTTTAGTGCCATTGCAGCCTAAATTATTGACATACGGAAAAGTATTTTTTATTTTTATTTAAAAAAATTAATAGGAATTGCTATTTTCCAGACGCTGTTACCCACGAATCCATCCGAGATCCTCATCCTGCTGATTTAGATACAAAATCTAACTTTATATTTATATGAAGCATTTATTCTAATCTTTCAAAATAATACAGTAATGTTAAATGACAGCCACTTTGGAAAGAGTTCAAGAATTGACACAATCTTAACTGTACACCTGGTTCTTTCTTAAAATTTGTAATAACCAAAATATTTCTTTGTAGATATATGTAATAAAATTCTATTTTACGCTCAAAGTCTTCACCGATTTCTAGTGTATATGAGTCACACATAAAATATTGAAAGATATTAGAGAAAGTGAAATTTTATGGCGTACAACAGGTGAAAAAGGCTTGAATTATGCATATGCGCATTTAACACTTTATTTGGTCTAGCAAGAAAAGTCATTTTTCAATCCGATGGCACTTCCACCTGATGATTCACTAGATATGATCGTCTCATTTGATAAGTCTAGAATTGAAAAGGAAAACATTTTCAAAATGGCCCCCAGAGAGAATTTTGTCCCGCTTTGGCTGGAATTGACCATATATATTTAGAATCTTTAAATGTGGGTTTGCGACAAATACAACTCACAATTACTCTTTTTGTCCTCTTTCTTTTTTCTGATGGACCACAGTTGATCTGTGATGGAACAGACAACCATTCTTTTAACTGTTATTTAAACATTCATTTTACTATTCTTAGTCTAGCCCACATTTAGACTCCTGTTTCTGGGCTTATTTCTTTCTTCTTCTTCTTCTTCTTCTTCTTCTTCTTCTTCTGTCAACATTTAACATAATTTGCTCTAGCTCCTTTATTATTTCACCGATTATGACCAAACTTAGGCACAAGCTCCACTACCCCAGCCTTTACATTTGACATGACCCATTTGGGGTCAAACGTCATGCATGAGTAATTTTGGCTAAAATGTGATTTTTACCAAAAATGCTTCTTCTCCTACAGATTACATGGTACAGTAATGAGATTTATACATTGACCTTGGCTATAGCCGGTGCCTATGGGGTCCTCACAGATTTGGGGTCAAAGGTCATTAAGGTGGTAATTCCGGCACATAACCAAATACCTTCAAAATGCTTCTTTTGCTACAGATTATATGGTACGGAGATGGGACTGATACATATTCATTGACTTAAGCTGGTGTCTATGGGGTCCTCACAGATTTTGAGTTCAAGGTCATACAGGGGGCAAAAATGGTTGATTACTGAAAATCACTTTAAAATTCAATATTTTCTGCATATTAAGTGCTGTGATCATCAGAATAATGCCAAAAGGGCTTTAGCAGTATGTGCATATAGGATTGTAATCCTGCTTGGCTTAAACATGGAGGAGGGGTCTGTTTGGGGGTCAAAAGGGGTAAAATTCTAAAGTTTGTCCAATTTAAATGAAAATTAGTATATGTGATCTTGATATGATTCAAAATATTGTGGAGGTCATTTCAAGGTCACCAGAGGTCAACCAAAGGTCAAAAGGGGTCAAATTGCAAAGTTTGTTCAATTTGAATGAAAATTAGTATATGCTATGTGGATATGATGCAAAACGTGGTGAAGGTCATTTCAAGGTCATCAGAGGTCATTTCAAGGTCACGGCTAGACTTCGCAGCCTTACAGGGATCCAATATATCTAGTTTTAACTGTTTCTTTACTAAAAATGCATAGATTTATTTTCCTTTTGTTTGTTTGAAATTGCATCTGGAGATCTAAAGTAAATGGGTTAAACATGTAGGCAACTGCTGCGACAAACACCCCCTGAAATGCACATAACACAATTGTGTGGTAATCACTAAATGAATGACAGACAAATCGTCTTCTTCAACATGCAAAAAGAGCTACATCTTGACATTCTATTTCCTTGCAATATTAATTATTGCAAAAAAAGGAGATCAATGATCTTCTATTTTTCGTCAACTTTCCTCCCTCCCTCCCACATTTTGATCTGTATCTTTGTCACAGCAAATTTACTCCTCATTCACGAATGAAGCTTCTGCTAAAAATAAAACTAATACAAATATCAAGATAAAAATATTCTTTAATGAATGATTAAAATCAATTCCTAGAATTTGCCATGTTTAAGCTAAGTATGGATTACAAAGCAGTCAATTGCAATATATGCATGATTTGTTTCAAACTTATAATACCACACACCTGAAGTGATTGTGCAATTTCCGGCAAATCCATGTGGGACTGATTTTGTAGGTTTTATATTCCTTTTGATATTTTAATTTGTTTAAGCGTCAACTTGACACTTTAAATCACTTGACTACATGACTAGTCTGTTAGAGTGTGTCCCGCATGAAATTGGCTGAAATATCAACATGATTTCCAGTGATGGTAGAAACTGCTATTTTATTGCTCAACTTGTAGGTTAGGATCGTTCTCTGACCAGCATCAAATTATTAGAAATGATGACACTTTTATTACTATGTAAAAAGATACAGATATTAATTGGGCAATTTTGGCTCGATGCATTACTGGCCCAACTTGACGCTAGGACATTCTAGCAACTTTTGGATTAGAAAATTTAGATATTGAAAGATAAAAAACTTTTGGATTAGATATTGGCAATCACTTCTCCAATGAGCGACAAAAGTTATGTCATAAAAAACAATTGCGATTGTTTAATATGATCTGCCATTTGGGTCCGATAAGGATGGCCACCCCTGATATGACAGTGTTATATCTGTCTATTTCTAAGCTTAATGAAAGTAAATTTGAGAATAGGGCAGATTAGTGCTTTAAGATTAGGGTTAAGGTTAGATTGTGTTTAGGATTAGGATATGGTAATGAGTAGGGTATTTAGTACTGTTTTATATTTCAGGGTTGGGGTTACAGGGTAATTTCCAACAATAAATAATTTACTAATGAAATAAATTGCGAATTACAGCTGCAGAAACAGAGCATCAATGTTTATGAGATATCACTGCATGTTAAGTTTTTGAGTAATATGCTCTCTTGAAATTATGGTTCAACAGGTAAGCCTCAACTCTATATGTCGTAAAGGTTTGCCTAATAGGGCACATGGGCTCCTTTGCCTTGGGGTAAATTTCATGTACAAATAGAGAGTTCCCTCCTCTGAAACTCCCAACTAGAATTAAGGGTACATACCCTTATTTGCTGGTGGGATTTTTATGGGAGGGCACTTTTAGTTTGTGCCTAAAATTCCAGTTAAGTCAAGGGAGCCCATAGCGCCATTAGGCGAACCTTTACGGTATTGGTGAGCAATCATCAATCAGTACTTACTTTGGGTCCTGGATAAATTTTCTAAGATCCTGTTCCAATCTTAAGAGCATGGTTCTGTCATTTGCTTTTTGAAGGGTTTCTACAATGAATTGGTGTAAATCCACACCACTTGAATCTATATACAATTCCTTTTCTTGACTGGGTTCTGAAAAAAAAGTGTTACAAATACATGTTATAACAAGCACAATAATAGCGTACCCATTCACAAAATTATATCAATAAATAAACAAGTACACATCACTTATAACAGCCAATTTTTCAGAAAATCTCCAAAGAAATGAAACAAACAAACTGTGTGCAATAAAATGCTGTTTTAGCAGGAGCCAAAATGATTTTAATGAATTGACATAATTCAGATCTAGCAGGACCTCCCACCAGTACACTAAAGTCTATTTGGCTTCTTCGACTCAGTGACCTCAGTACTTTGTGTCAGTTACTCCGTGCATATGTACAGATGCGCAGCCTTTGATCGCACATGCAAACATGTCAGTTCTCAGTTCCTTGAGTCAAAGAACTCGATTTAATACTGAACCCACTGGAGCATGCACTTATGTCACTGCCCTGAGGAAGGCAAATGGACTATTGCAATATCTTGTTGTCTGAATCATCGACGCTAGTCATCAAACTTCTCTTTCTCAATCTGGTTTTTGGATAGTAACTTTCGCACAACAAGCTTTCACATGTAAATCACATGATCAAATATTTGGTCAACAATCAAATTAATCGAAGTTATGTTCTTCAGTTTACAATATAATTTTTCTTCCTTTGTTCGAATTGTCCATGCTTCAAGAAGGACAATAGGAAGCACTTATATAGACATTTGCGTTAATTTACCTCTAGAAAGTGCTGGTTCACTGCGGGCTGTTTCTATGCTGCCTTGTTTGAACCATCTGTGGGGTGGAGTCTCACCACTGAGCTGATGGGGTAACCTGGCCATCGTTTCAGCACGAGGCTGTGTAAAAAAGCATAAAACAATGTTATTAATAATCTGTTTAATAGTTGGCCACAATCACAATTTTCAAGCTATATGATAGTAAAAATGTGGTGCTTTTTTTACCATTTTCAACTAAATATTCACCTTTTTGGGGATGTATTTTGCTAGTTGATTAATTGTGTGGGGGTGTGTTTCCGAATTTGTGGCGGTATATGCATGGATGTACGATGTATATGTGCATATAATGTGCATCAGTGTGTATGTATCTTTGTGTTGATAGGTTAGGGTGTGTGGGGGTATTTACATGGTAGGGTGTGGATGTCATTTAAACACAAAATGGTATAATTCTGGTTTACCCTGCACACCCTGTATTCCTAAAATTCTGGTTTACCCTATTTTAGGGTAAGGGAGATACTTGTGCGCAGAGTAAACCAGAATTATTCCCACAACATAATTCCTGACCTTCAAAAGCATTTTATTACATAAGATCCATTTGCTACATTTCATATCTGGTCTTTGCCTCGCATGATTCCACACAATTAAACAAGACCGTAATTTCCAGATGCAATATAATACCATTATTATGTTGACTAGTCATATCTTTCTTGTAGCAATTATGTCAAATTGATTTCAAAGTGGATGTGATTTCTAACCTAAATGACATTACCATGTCTGCTTGGGATCAGGACATGAACAGATATTTGGGATAATACAAATGGCTGCCATGAGGATAATTTTACCCCACTACTCCTGTCGCATTCTCTACTTGCTAAAGCATGAGTTAGTAATATTCTTATCCTGTAACACACACACACACACAAAAAACCGACACTAACTCAGGCAAATTTACACACGGCAGTATTAAACACACATTATACGCTCAAAACAAAATCTACATGAATACCGTGGCAGCCACTGTACTTTGAAGCTTGATTATGTTCACATGACGAGACACAGTGAACTTTTGAACTGATGTACTAGCTATTTGATGATTGATGGATGCATGGAATGGGTATTAATGGCAACTATATGAGTTCCTAGTAAATGAAAACTTGTGTGGTACCATCTAACCTTTTATACCACAGTCAACATTTTACACCTATACTCTTAGCCTATTAATATGATAATATCATCACAGAAACTATCCAATTGCTTCATTATCAAGGTACTTCTAATACCAACAACCTTTATTTCGTCAAGCCAAACATGACTAGATTTTCCCCACATTACTCTATGTTAAATCAAATTCCTTGAGCGACATGAAAATCTGAATGACAGTAATTAGATAGTGAATATATGGCATTTAACATGAGCAATATGATGTGCGCACACTTATCACTGCCCAAACACATACAAGAAAAATACCAGTGATTAAATGCAGTGTGTTAAACTATTGATTAACCTATGGGATATATCACTAAAGATATTTGACAATTACTGATTTAGACAAGTTTACTTTTAATTAATTAATTGCTAAAGCAGCAAATTCAAACCCAAAGCTGAGTTAGTGTGTAAGAGAAAAGAACAGGTAAATTAAACAATTTAGTAATATTGAGGCACAACTATTATGGGACCTATGGCATGTAACTGTTATCAAATGGGCTTGTTACTGGTGTTCTTGATGTTATTAATATTTGTTATTTGGGTTGACAAGGACTTCAAATGTAACAAGAATTATGTGGTTTATAATTAAAGTGGTCCCACAACAAAAGTTTGTAAATAACAAAGGACTATAAACTATAGAGCACAAGTGATTATAATCGGTTATTATGTGCAGAGTAGATAAATGGAATGTCAGGCAAAGTATGCAAGCTCATTAATATTCATAAATATGCAAATAACTTGACACAAAATTTTCAGCACAAGGGCTGATCATAATTATTCATCATCCTACAAAATTATAATTTGACACAACACCTTGTTGTGGAGGCTAAAAATTCCATCACCTTTCCACAATTTTCAATGACCTAATCACAGTTATGACATCATAGTTAATAAGCCCCAGCCATCTCTCCTAAAGCCAACCTACACATAGCTTCACACTAGTATGTACAAACTGGATTTTTTTTTCTTTATCTGTCTTGCTTTTTTCACACATTTTTATAAAGTTTTCATTTTCACCTTCTCTTTGAAAAAGGAATTCCATGATATGTCCACGACATTCCTGGAATTTCCATGACCAAAATCAACCTTCTCTGCTTTTTTCATGTTTTTGTTAATTTCTAAAATTCAATACATTTTCCAGACTGCACGGGGACCCTGATAGTGATGATACTGTTTTTGTTGCAATTTTTCTGATAAAATATTCTTGATGTTACTGCTGTCTGTTCTTTTTGTTGAAATCTATTGTCTTCATGTAAACCTATTGTCTTCATGTAACCCTAGATATTATTCAGACCTAATTAAATCTCCTTGTCATTTATAAAGTATGAGAAAAACAATCTTGATAAAAATGATTTCAGTGATAAGCAAGAATGAGTGCATAAGCAAATCAGATGCAAATGCGATATTCATATTAAATGCTTTAAAAAAAAAATTTTGATGCCCTTTATATAACCAGGCATTTAAATGTTATTAAAACGGTTGAACCAAAACTAAAACGCATTTAAATTATACCAAGTTTGTAACAATTTCAAAACACTTTGTGTCTACTGGGATATGGGATACGATCAAGAGAAATGTCATTCATAATGTCATTCATAATCATTTTGAGTTATTAGCAAAAAAGTCCTGAAGTTGTAAATCTTCATACCCCAAATTTTCAAAAAACAGCACATTTTTATACAAACAATGCACACTAACTAGTTTGCCATATTTTGCTAATAAGGGATATGATAAATGTCACTATAAATTCTCATCGTATCAGTGTCCAAAACAATAAACTTGTAATTATGATTTCAGTAGTAAAATTTCTACCATAATATCGTAGGCAAGTGACATTATAAGTGTCTTTTTACGTAAATTAGGTAGGTGGGTGGTTCTGACGCAAAGACCTTTACTCCAAGCTTTGGCTAACCAAGTACTTGGTTTGTGTTTGTCCCACACTTACTTAAAACTGCACTACAATACCCACAGCAGTCAAAGACAAAAGGTTACGCTACAAAAATAGCAAATAAAGAGTGAAAGCTAAGCTTATAAATGAAAGAGGATCACAGTATATAATGATTAATATGGATATGGATGATTACTGAGCAGTGGGTTGGTTAAATAGATCATAATGGTCATCTGTGGTTGTTGTTCATCCTTGTCTAATCTGACTAACGCCATGTAATCCACATTTTCCATGACTAGTCTGGATTCAAATTCATATAACCTAGAAGCATACCATATTATCTATTCGAGATAGAAACCCACATAGTAATATAGCATCTTGTGGTCTACTTTAACCCATTTTAAACAGGTTCCAAATCCAGATGATCTTGTGACTTAGCATCCCACGGCCTATTTAAACACAGACTAAAGTTTGTTTGGGCTATATAAGGCACAAATTATTTTGGCTTTTGTTACTGCGTGCACCAATAAATTCACATAAGCTTGCGTCAGTTACGCATTACACAAAGCACAACTAGCGTAAGCTTTGAACCCAACTGCGTGCATGACATTCTATATCAATACACGGTGTTATAAGTCTTATTTTTTCCAGCTTACAAGCCAAACAAACTTTAGTCAGGATATAACCCAGAAATCGAGAAATAATTAAGGTTACAGTATCTTGTGGTCTGATCAAATCTAGATCACCCAGAATCCACTCCAAGTAATCTTGCAACTTAGTATCTTGTGGTCTACTTTAACCCAGATTAGATTAGTCAGCACCCAGATTCAAATAACCCTGCAACTTAGCATCTCCTGGACCACTTAAACCTGAGGATCCAATCCAAATAAGACTTAGCATCTTGCGGTCTACTAAAACAAGATTAGTTGGCAATCTGAACCATGATATAACCTAGATTACTTAATCTTGACATGCTTTGTAAATAATGACTTCCCAAACAACAGATCTTAAAAATCCAGATCAATCAATGTAAATTTATAATTGTGCATAATAATGGAAGGGACTAGTCTGCTAGTGTAATGTGTGAAACAGTCAGTGGGTTGGGCTAGTGTAATGGGGGAAATAAGCAGGTTTAAATATGATCAAAACATGTTTTCAAGCTAGCGGGAGAAATGAAGCTAAGAAATTTACTATGAATCAAGAATACTGCAGAATTACTTAATTACTGGGATCCACAAAAACATAACACAGTGCTACACATTTCTCACTGAAGTAGTAGCACATTCTGAAATCACAAGTTTTACACACACACCCCCCCAACCCCCACATACACCCACAAAGGTGATTTGATAAGCTAAAAACAATAACATGTATACCATAGAATTCCGTCTACAAGCATATATACATGTATGTCTCTATCTCTAAATGAGGTTTTTTTGAGGAAAGAGATGAAAGGCAGACACCCTCCATAAAAACATTATTTGGAGTTTGAGCAACCATATTACTGATACAGGCAGCTGTACAAATTTGTATTATTGTACAATTAAGCTGTTGTAATGTTGATGTCTAAAGCGCCTGCCTTTCATCTCTTTTGTCAAAAAAACCCTCATTTAGAGGCAAACAGAATTCTACGATATTTCAACTTTCAATAAGATGAGTAATAAGAAAGTTGCCAATTGTCATGATTTCTGCATATATGTAGATTAAAAAATAGCATACAATCTGAATCAAAATGTTTGTTATCCATCAGTTTTTCATGTTTATTAAAAAGCATGGGTCTTCAGATGCAAAACTGGATCCTCTCCAAATGACTAGAATTTAAATGACAGTGAAATTCATATCATGACCTTGTGACTATTATCATCAGTTGTCTCTTATTCAAGAGAATTGATATGTTACGATGGACAACAGGACAAATTGCTCTATCTCTATGCAGAAGTCATGATGGCGCTCTATTTGAGATTTGAGATAACTCATATACCATTGAGACATGGTATATGGTTAACTACATTTTACAGTGCAGCATTTGCAGTGCAATGTTTTACTTCGTGTGCTTTTACCCTTAATTGAGTGCCAAGTTTTAGACCCAGTCCACTTTGGTATTTTTTCGTCATTATATCGTAACTTCTTGATTATGACACGATAATAAACGACTGATGTGAGCATTCACATGGTCAGCACCATAACATTGTGTCGTAATCACTTCTGGTTATACACACGCCATGGCAATTACAAAATCCTTTGAGAAAACACGATATGATGACACAAAATGCCTATACAGTGGTAATTTTCGTCAGCAATTACGACACAATCATGCTACAAACTGGTCCAATGAGAGAGTATTTCATCATTCTCGAATGATGACACGATTGTAGCATGCTGACAACATTGAGCGGACACACAATACTAATTTCGTAATACAACTGTAACATGATCGTAATCGACAGGAAAATAAACACACAAGTGTGGACCGGGTCTTAACCTCTGCAGTGCAAATGCAGTGAACTATGGTATAAGTGGACATTGTTCACACTATTCTCATTCTATAAAGCTTGCATTTAATTAAAGATACACATAAATCGAGGGTTGAGAGCCAGAAAGCCTCAAATTACAATCACCTGTTCCCACAAAATGAGCATAAAGTCGCCAGGGCACTGTAGAAGTTTAAATCCATTATCATGACAAAATTCAATAGAAAACAAAAGCCATTGTGGAGGGAATATTGATTTTTGAATCAAAGTAAGGAGCCAACTTTATGCTCATTGTGTGAGAGCTGGTCATAGTGAGTTATAGCTTTCTGGTTCTGAACCCTCAAAATGTTAATTTGAAATTAGCGAAATTAAAAACAATCAAGAAGCAAGAATAATTTATCACATCAAAATGACCTTTTTTAGCATTGTGAAACATTAAAATTGTTAGCTGTAGAAGATAACATAGCATAGCATGTAATTTGGGACAAATCTATTCTAAAAGGGAACCCATAAACCACTAAAAACACAGATCTAATATCTATTCACAAATGAAAATGAGCTTTATTATGAATATTAAATCCACAAATAGTGGTATGTGAATGAAGAAACACAAACACACATAAAGCAGTTACCTTATTGTAATAACCCTCCCAAAATGGTGGCAATTCCAGAGTGTGTTGAGTCTAACAAAAATGGAAAAGGAAATCATAAAATCAGATCTATAATAACAACAACCAAATGCAAGTTTCAATCAAACTTTGTCATCGGTAATGAGGTAAAAAATCTTAGTGTTACATAAATAAACCTTTTGTTATACATCAGAACTTTAGCAAGTGCATAGCACAAAATCATTATGTAAAAATTAATATTGGTACCCACAGTTTTTTCTAAATCTTTTTCAATAAAAGTTGTTCCTGATTTGTGAGGTCTTATTTCGACTTGTTTCTACCTGGTCTAGTAGCCGTTTTCTAATACTTGTATGCTTGAATATATTATTGCAGAGCATCTATCAAACCAATTGACAACGACTATTGTACCAGTGAAATACCATACCAGGCCTTGTCTTTTAAAAATTGCTGGCGAGTGACAAATCACTCTCCTCAAAACTTGTCAGGTGAGCTGTAGGCGAGTGATTTTAATCACTTGTATTAGTTTTACACCAAATGTAGGGGAGTGATAAAAAGCTCTCCTCAGCTTCATTTTAGGCGAGTGGTGGTGAGTGATCACTCTCGCTCGCCTCAAAAGACAAGGCCTGCCATACAAGTATCCACTTCTGAAAGTTTAAATACCTTCATATAAAGGTCATAAAACACACAAACATTTACCTGTTCCGATACTGGTAATTCTGGAGTAGCCGGAGGTGATGATTCATCTGATATGGGTTGACTACGGTGTAATACCTTTCCCCGACCACTGCTGAATTTACGCCTTATGGGGGGAGGCGTTACTGCTTCCTCCTGGCTGGCCTGTCGGGTAAGCTTTGGCTGTTCACTTCCCCTCCCCTCTGCCTCAGCACTACCCCTTCCTCTACCAACAGCAGCTTTTTTATTGTTTGAATTCTTGGTACATTCATGTTTTTTAGAATTGTTTTCTGTTTTACTTTTTGGGGAAACCCCAGCATCCTTTTTCATGGGTTGTTCAGTTCGCTGCTGATCCTTTTTGCTATCAGTTCTTTCTTTCTTTGCATCTCCCTTCTCTTTCAGCTCTTTCTTAATTTCAGGAGACTCTTTCTTGGAATTATTGCCTCCGGATTTATTTTTACTATCTTGTCTTTTGAGTTCGTGTTTCACACCGCCTCCTACACGACTGTCCCCTTTCACATCTCCTTTGGTCTCCGGTGAACCTTCTGCTTTGCCTTCCATTGTGGGTCCTCCTTTTGATTTTATATGTTTCTTTTCTGAGTTGTTCCCTTTGTCCACTGTGGACATGGCACTAGATAAATAAACTGAAATACAAAAAGACAGACAGATCATGTTACTTTGATGTTTGCGAAGTGCACATATGCACCTGATCAATTATTAACAACCATCAATCTTTCATCCAGTTCAACTTACCTACCGCATTTTTTTTTTACATCCAAGTCACTTTGGATAACCAACCATGTAAATAAAAATCCCAAAGCAGATGATATATTGCTACTGAGTAACACACACGTTCATTTATCCTGAAAACATACTTCTGCCACAGACAAACAGCACAGTTTGTCACATGAGAATATCAAAACATACAACAGTGTGAACTTCACATGATGTGAATGATGTTATAATGATGAGGTCATAATTGTGAGGGAAATTCCCATCTGTTGTCAGAACTCATATAACACACTGATCCAGGACATCCTGCATACTAGTCCATTGATCCAACTCACGCAGCATTTTAATGTGTATTTGAATACAAAATATTAGGATGCTTGTTGTCCCACGGCACAAGCTGATTTGCCACAAAACTTGATTTATATCATCCTTTTATTGCCATGTGAGAGTTACGTTTGTTTAAAAATGCAAATCATCTTCGCAGAAAAATCGCTTTGTTTGATGTGTATTAGCGCATCATGCTATCGAGTGACGATGATACTAAAAGTCAAACATCATCGCTGATCTCCTTCAAATTTGGTCCTAAAATAGAACAGTCATCTAATGAATAAAGATGACTAGATTTGGAATATCAACTTGCATCAACTGTAGAAAATTCCAGGTCTCCATACACATGAAATGGTTACGTTTTCTTAAATAGTAATTATCACCTGTATAAATTCCAGCTAATAGTAGAGCTTTTATATTTTTTTTAGGAATACAGAAAAGGTTTCTGCACTTTAGCAGAGCAATACCTTCTCTATCAAAGCAAGTATCCCGAAATAAAACCTATGACAATTAAAAGCATCGCAGTATGGCTAGAAAAAATATCATGAACTTTGCCATTTAACTAATGCTTATTAAGTGATTCTTTATTGCAGTTGAACTTTATTTAATTATTGATAGATTCCCATCATTTTCTTTCACATGCAATTGATTAATATATCAATGCTGGATAATTTCAAACAAACTGACAGAGAACAGGAGTAACTAAATGATGAACACAATAAAGTGAACCCATTAAAATGACTTTTAACTGCTCCAAACTGTTATGCATAAATGAATGAAACCAGGCCATGCCATAATATATTATGAGCTATTTTGGTTACATGTGACCCGACGTGAGTAAATGAAGCATGTTGTAAATTTTGTTGATTGAGATTTTTGAATTTTCATATAACGCACTAAATATGGAATAAAACGGTTACAAATTTATGATCGATGAAAGGTGATGGAACTTGGACATCATGAAATATAGAATACAGAGAAACAAGCCTTTAAAGTTAAAGCATGTTAATTTTAATAAAAGAAGAGAAAAAAAAGAAAAAAGAGAAAATTGCTTTTTTGAACACGTTAACATGGATTTTATGAAGAAAAAAATGACATAATTCGAAAGAGGAGATATCGAGGTATGATTTTCTGTAAGTTTTATTTTTTATTTTTCAACACCTTCATGATTATTCATGACTATTTTATGTCATAAAGTAAATTTGTATTTGCTGACATCAGCCTATCCACTAGCATTGAGCCACATATATTCAAATTTTTGGTGTAATGCGACATGCCAACATTATTCTGGACAGTATCAACTACTTTTTATAGAAATTTACATTGAAGAATACCTGGTTCACTTGGGGTCATGTGATGCATGACTGGGCCACAATAGACAAAAGTAATTGAAATGTGAATAGAAAGCAAAATTATACTCAAAATTTCACCCTGTCTTCAGCGGATGTAATTGCTCTAAAGATTTGTTGTTGCTAGTGATGTTGTTGAGACACCTCCATCATTAAAATAAAATGTGTTTTGCAAATTAAATTCACCCTGTATGTATTTATTTCTTAATGCAAAAAATGTTGCATACCATGGCAACGACTATACAATGACCGACATGACACCAACATGTACACCTTGATAACAACCAATCTTTTCCCTTCTAAGATTATGTATTTGATAATGATAATGCCCTGAAATGTTCCTTAGACTCACTGGTTGCTATGGCAATGAATAACTGCAAGGATAAAAACCAAGCTGAAGACTTCCTACTCAAAAGTGACGCAGAGATGAAAAAAACAATATTGTGAATAATATATCGTGAATAAAGTCTACCTCTTTTCATATGTGGGTGTTTGCATTCAATTTGTATACATTATACATACAAATATTTGGCTTAGAATGTTTAAGCACAACACCTTGTGCGTAATTATAGCCAAAATAAAAACATCATGGGTATCATTTCCCCATAACAATTACCTTAAAAGAGGATTTACATGTACGCCCGTTTATTTATGAGTTCTCAAAACTGTATGAACTTATGTTGTGTATAAATTTGTCGATTGATTTGTTTGTTTTTGTTGTCATTGTTTTCAAGGCTATGCACGATTTGCACGAGATATAATTTGCACATCTTTCCCTAATTTTTTCATAATTAATCTTATATTCAAATTGATCATCAATACTGGATACTTCATATATCACATGACCAGTCCATCGGGTCATGCATCATGTGGCCAGCCAAGAGAGTCTCTTGCCTGATGAGGTCTAATGAAATCAGATGCAATGTAGCAAGTTGTAATAACAGGAAGTTCCAGTAAAAGATTTAATTCAAAACAGTTTGACTGGGTACTTCTATTTTGCTTATTATAATTCTGAATGGGAAAAAAACCTAAAAACAATTCAGTCATTCAACGTTTATTTACACAGAACATGTAATGAATCACTTTTGTAATCAATCACATTTGAGACTCAAATCAAATTTCCTATATTTTTGAAAAACTGCCCCATATCTCTTTCTCAAAAAAGAAGATCCGATTGCAGATGTGATCCATCCCATGATCTGTATAAATATCCTTGATATTTACCTGTACAAGTATTAACAGTGCACAGAACTCATGTTCAACACCTATTATACAGGTGCTCAACAAGTCTGCACTGGTGTGCGTCCTTCCTACGGAGTGGACGATGCAAACACCGTGTCGTGGTCAGAGCGCCACATGTCAGCTGCAGTGATGAAGTAATGATACAACTTCAGGTCTTCTGCATTGCATTCTGAAAAGACACAAAAAAATGTAAAGGAGGTTACAAATTTTTGCTATAAAAATATATAAGTCATAGTATCTTCTAAGTCCCCACACACTTAACACTTAATTCTCCAATTTTGTATTAAGAAGGCACACAGGCTTTTATTTCATCCAAAACGGTCCTGTCATACACCTTCCCCAATCAACCACATTTCTCTTGCATTTGATCATCTTCTACTCTTCCTTAGAAAAATCATTATAATACCAAATCTACACACCATGGAATTCACCATATCACGTCCAAGCTCACATTGGGCGCCCCATTCCTTTTTTAAAGGAGTTTTTATTTACCCCATGGTTGCCCAGTTTTGACTCCTGATGTGTTCAATATTTTACACTACAAATTATAGGACCAGGAGCCATCTTTGGTATCAGGAGCTCATTTTAGCTCCTAGTCTAGGCATACTTATAAGGCCTGGTCTTCACAAGAGGATGACTGGAGGATAGACTTAAACAACTTTCCTGACTTAAAGTATTAGTAAAAGATTAAGCTGAAATAAATAAATAGAAATACTTTATCCCAAGGAAAATCTGATATGTAATGTTTAATTTGCATAATGACAGTAAATACAATGGTTTCTGAAGTCTATGTATATACACTATGTACAGAACAGTCATGTCAATTAACCATCTGTATAATTGACTGTCTAGTCACACGGTGAAGCTATACAATATATTGGTCTCATGAGCACTTGTTTAACTATTTTTAGCTGTCAATCTGTTTTATTTGTTAAAGGGTTTCTTAAATTTATGATATAATTACTTCAAATCATATTGTACGGAATTACTTTTTTCAAAGGTTTTAATTTTATTTTCAATTGTTTTAGGATGATTATAGTTTTATCAATATGTTATATTTTGTTATAACTCGTAAAAATGTTAACTAAAATATCTGTGTTAAAACATGAAAGAGCAATATGAAAATCAACACCAACATGCTATTTAATTAGGTGGGAAAAAACAAACCGCTTTTCTCCAGGCGGAGACCATTCAAGCAGGGTCGGTTGGTCAGGCCTTTTTTTTTTACTAATGACCTTAAAAATTACCAAAATCTGTAAATTATATTTTTCAATATATTGAAGTACAAAATAAATTTGGGTAGGCATTCATTTTTACAGGAAATATTTCTTAAAATCTGGGCCAGGAGAACAGGAGAACAGGTTTTTTTTCATCATCTTACTGGAATTTATTCAGTATTTTGCAAAACCCTCTATTCCTATTTCCACAAACAGCAGGTGTAATTAATATAATTTCCATAAAAGCGCATAACCCACCCTTTCAATTACGCTTAATATTACACACCATACTTATACTACACATCAAAATACTAGTATTTCAGTCACTGATGATGAGGTTTCATTGAAAAATGATTGCCATATACTAAATTGCTAGCTATTTATTTTGTATGGTATATCAATCAATGTATATGTGATACACAACCGATATATCAGCCGTGTATTATGTGCGTATTACATGTAGTAAATGCAACCTGGTTCACAAAAGGATTGGATGATCTAATGCCTAAGGCTTACTTTAACCAACAGACCCATCGTGTTAAAGGTGATACTGAATATCCAAAAGCTGTCAATCACACAGCAATGACAATTTGGGCTCTTTGTTTTATGTCATACTATTGAAATGACCTATTTCATATAAATAATAATAATAATAAATATAATTGTAATAATTATTATAATTATAAGTCAAAATCATTGTTAGGAGGACAAATGAATTAATCAAATATACTAATTAATTTATGCAAATGTATTCAAATTTATTGGAAGATTTGTATGACAGGCTGTCTCTAATAGTCAAATGAATTCCAAATTTTGCATAAATTACAGGTATTGAATAAATTGCAATATTAATTAGCATATGAAAGAAATATGTTCGGGTGAAAAGGATCTTGCACCAAATGTCCAAAATTATTGTATGAAATTGCTCCGGCATACTTTTAAAGCAATTAAAAGTAAATGTTATTGCTGCTGTTGTCATCATCAACTAATCTAACAATTTTGTTGTAGTGTTGACAATGCTGCTGCTGCTGATGATGACGATGACGATGATGATGACGATGATGATGACAATACAGGTGAAAATGATGACACCAAGGCAAATGATAACAATAAAATAATAATAATAACCCTGATCAGAAATGAATCCGAGAAAACAACATTGTGATAAAATGGTTTATAATTCATAACATTTTTCAATAGATCAAAACACATCTATGATATTGATGATTTTTCACACAAAAAAACAATGTATATACATGTAGGTCACAATACATCAGTAATTGTTCAACCCAGTTTAATATAATGAGCTCCAAATAATGTCTTCACAATATTTCTGGAGCAATACAGAATCAATAATCTCACTGGGATGTTAGAAATAGAAGTAAATGATGCATCAATAATTATACAGATGATATTAATTTTGGCACCAGATATTATTTGATGTTACAATGTATATATATGGGCAAGGTGTGCAGTCCTTTATATCAAATCAATACTTATAAATGCATCTGCTTGTATGGAACCAAAACTATCAATTTTTACCCTGATATTACACTAATTTGTAGGGAACATTATGTAAACATCACTTTCAATGAAGAAATTCCATTCACACTACATGTACATATAGATGATTCAAACCATAATTTCATTAAAATTATTGTCCTGAAAGCATTATTTGCAGGAAAGAACCAAACTTTAAAAAAAAAAAAAAAAAAGTGGCAAAGCCAGAAATGAGGTCAAGTGGGAACAACCAGGAGTTTGATTGGGCGAAACATCTGATTAAAGGTCTTTGACATTATATTCCATTGTCATGCACACATGCTATTTCTTAATTTTAATTGAAACCGTGTCAAATATCTTTCCCAGACACACAAATGGTTAGGAAGTGAAGAAGAGAGTAAGAGAGATCCACACACAGCACGCTTCATAAGAGAATGCTATAAAATGCCATCCAATACCAAAATACAGTATTGAATCCACTCCATGGTTACCATACAATTTGTCAAAGATGTAGATGAACATCTTATATCCATAACCCTTAATTCCTTCATCTCTTCTAGCAATGTTAACTAAATAACCCGCCATTCCGTGTTAGTTTTTTTGAAGGTCAAATCTGTAGCAATCTTGTCCCAAATCAAAGTACCTGCCTTCTCGTCATTCCACAATGCTTGAAGAAGCCCTTTAACACTAACACAACAACTTTTAAAATGTATCCACTCTCCCCTTATTATCCTTTTTATATCATTATTTAAAGCATTATGGTCTGTGAAACTGAACAAAGCAAACATTTACCGAATATTATCAACTAATGTCTTAAACATAACCCTGATCACACACACACACACATTTATCGTGATGTAATAGAATTTACCAACTCACTGACTATCTCCATCTTGCCTGATATGATATCCACAAACCACACAGTGACAAAATTGTAGGAATAGTACCTACCATTTTGGTTAAAGGCAGAACTGTGATTTCATCACATCCCAAGCAAGCACACACAAAATATAATCGAGTGTCATACGTAATACACCTAGTCCCACACTATACCCAATCCCTACAGACTACCCGCACACACACACACAAAATTATTACGTATATGCAAAGCACTGGGTTCCCAACTACCAACACTGGGCTACACATAATGGAACACCTCACTTGATAGCTGTAGCTATGGTACAAGCAGCTCAATGAGTTGCAGCTAGTTGCGCCAAATAATCATGCTACGACGCCAGAATTCCTAGGTCGCCTAGCTAGGCTCCGCAGAAAGTCTCTTTGTTTGCTGTAAAATGACCTTTTCGAACATCGATTGCACATCCGTAAACATTTTCCTGTCTACCTTGTAACAAAAAGAATCTTTCGTTTGAAAATGTCAAATAAAAATATGCTTCGTTGAAAATGTCAAATGCTATGATTGTGTATATGGAAAATGAACATTATTATATATAAATGTGGAGCATCCTTGCAGTGCAAAAGAATCAGAAATGTAGAAATTTATAGTTTTAGATCTACATTTTATAGAGTCATGTATTCCACTATATATTTTGTGAATGTGATAAGATTACCCTTCTAACACCCTCCATCCTGTCATTCTTTGCTTGTTTTTGTTTAGGTTCTGTCTTTTGTTATATTTATCTTTTCCGTTTTATTAAAGCGATGTTACATTATTTAGCCATGCTAGAACTTCATGATTTTAGAGGCTAAAATGCACCTCATTATTAAAAAAAAACAAAAAAAAACTGAGTTTGTTGTTGCGGATCTGGAGTCTTTGGACCTCCATTCAGGTGGTAGGATCATTCATGGTTGATTTTTAAAAATTACAATTATAAAGGGCAACCTTGTAATTTATGTTCAGTTCATTACCTATTAAAGATTTAATAATACATACAAACCCAATGTGTTTTATATCTTTAATAGATTATGAAGTGAACACAAATTATGAGGTTGCCCTTACAAAATTGTAATTATTCGTTTGGTAATTTTTTTCCAATTTTTTAAAATGATCCTAGCACTTGGCAAGAGGTCCAGGGACTCTCCAAAATGTCCAAAAAAAAAGCATGTGGAGCATTAATACAAATGTGATTTGCACAAAAATAACGCAATTAGGTATTTGTAGCATGCCATTATGTATGCATGCTTTAAAATTATACTTGCATGTATCAAAAAAGAATTCACTAATTTTACTTAAGGGAAGAAGTATGAACATTTGGACAGTATTTATTGTGGGACATTAGAGCACATCAGACATATCGAATTGCATTCTGAATACTGAAATGTCCTTCTGATATCAAATAATTTTGATTTTTGAAATTCGCAATGTAATACACATTTTATGGCAAATCATTAAAATTGATATTTTTGATATTTAACAGTACTTGAAGTAAACTTTATAAATCTGATGATTACTACTTAAAGTGCATGTAGGTGGGATGAAAAAGCCGATCAATTGAAAATTTTGACCTTTCATATTGAAGATATGGATTTTTTCCCCAAACACAAAAAAAAAAAAGGTCTTTTGGGGAAAAAATCCATATCTTCAATATAAAAGGTCAACATTTTCAATTGATCGTCGGCTTTTCCTCCCAGCTACATACACTTTAAAAATATATCATTAGATTTATAAAATTTATTTCGAGGACTGTTATATATCAAAAATTTGAAAAATATCAAATTTTACTAATTTGTCATAAAATTTGTATTATATCGTGAGTTTCAAAAATGAAAATTATTTGATATCAGAAAGACATGCTTCAGTATTCAGAATGCAATTCGATAGGTCTGAGGTGCTCTCATGTCCCACAAAAAATACTGTCGAAACTCCATAAACGCTCATTCTAGATCCCTTAATAATTCTAGAATTGTACACTTTTTTGCGAATAAAAATGGAACATCTTTCAAAGGAAGTGCGGTTCTCTTGAGACTTTCTAGATTTAAAACACTGGTACAAAAAGCTCTTCAAGATTAACCCTTCATAATAGTAAAATATAACATTGGAAGAGTCGGCATATAAATACCATA
Source organism: Amphiura filiformis (assembly GCF_039555335.1). Taxonomy (NCBI): domain Eukaryota; kingdom Metazoa; phylum Echinodermata; class Ophiuroidea; order Amphilepidida; family Amphiuridae; genus Amphiura; species Amphiura filiformis. Next base: position 76,310,132 of record NC_092628.1, read on the forward strand.
TTGCACCTAATACAACAAAGGTACCTTCTCAAGGAATTTGAAGAGGGAAAAAACATTGTGTTCATGGCTGTTTTCCCCTTTCTTTCAAGCTAATCATAGTACCATTGTTTTAAATTGCATTATACACTCTCACTCTCAACAAAATTTGTCAATCATGTAAAAATCATGAACCACAAATATTAACCTCTTTCATTTAATTTTTTTATATATCTTCTATTTTATCCGTTATTTATCGTTATTTATTTATTTATTTATTTATTTATCTTTTCAATCATAAAGTAGGTAATGGTGCCTCCAACGGACAGGGTACAAAACACACCAAGGATCAAAGGATGATACAAGAGGATACCTAGAATATATAAAAACAGAATCATACACATACTAGGATACTCCACCTGTTTGTGATATGCCATACATGTATTTGCATCCAATTAAAATTTATTTTAAATCTTAGATTTTCAATTTTGTTTTACACAGACCCTTAATAGCCTACGAAATTTCAACTCTTCAAATATGTGTTTAAAAAAAAAAGATATTAAATTGAATTCATTCAAATCAGGCACACTATCTTATTGCCAATAAAAGTTTGATGGCAATTAAAAATTCATGTTGAGATATTCCCTCACATCTAGATAAAATCAGAATTGCCAAATCCAATCAAGTCCCCAGCAAGCAGCCGAGATAAAATGCGGTGAAAACCCAGTTGAATGTAAAAGGTCAAGCAGAGACTTCAGGAAGATCTGGGACACTCAAATTTACACACAAAATTCTTGACATTTCTTAGCTCTCTGTAAAGTCTCAATTTCTCTACATTTATTTGGACATGAACCCTGGGCGCATGCCATGGTAATCAATATTGACATTTTGGAACATTTCTTTTCGACACAGCATTATCAGCGCAACTATTGATTTTACTAATTGGTAGTGAAATGAATTTGCATTTGTTATTAGCTGGCTGGGCTGGTGGTAGTAGATACCCAGTTTGCAGTAAAGGTCAAAGGTAGCAAGTAGATAATGGGTTTCATTTTCCTTCAATCACCTAATTCCGTTATCTTTGGTTACGTTTACTGGTGCTGCAATCTGCATGACCCGAATTGCTAATACTATTACATAAGTGGGAGGTTTTTTATTTCAGATCTGATACTGGATCATATTTTTCACTGTGATGGCCAATCAGATGATGATGATAATGATGACAAAACAACTATGAGCATCACCATCATCATCATGTGCATCATCATCATCAGCATCTATGACATCATAACTGCCTTAATCATTGCAATTGCTATGAATACCCAGGTACATGTATACTTGCACTTTTATTTTAATCAGCCACCAATTTACTGTGTGTGTGAATTTAACCATCTGTTCATGAATGTAGGTCTTCCAATGGATAAAAATCAAAGTCACTGTATGTACATGTAGGGGTTGTGTGTGTTTTGGGTGTATCAATGCTTACAAATTTAATTTGCAAAAAAAATTTTAAAAAAGCAAGAGTGAAATTTAGTTCCAACGTTATATATGGGGCAAAGGTCTCTCATCTGTTCCACATTTTGTCAATTGGTTATTGAATATCAACATCAGTGTCTCTGATTACAAGTATTATTATCGTGTGGTTAAAACCAATTTTCGGCTAGTTACTCAATATGTTTATATAGATGCTGCGCTTCTGTATATTAAACAAGTTTGGTCAGTTTCTACTGAGTATGTTAAACCTGCCATCTCACAAGTGTTTTACCAAGATAAAGATGTTTTTAAACATCAACATTTATGATAAAGGTTAAATATAAAAATAATAATAAATAAAAAAACTCGATTCAGCATGTGACTGGTGGGCAATAAATTATTACCAGTGGAGATAGGTGACTATGAAGCAAAACTGAGCCTTACACCTCCGAAAATAAGATACTGTCAGTGATTTCTACATGTCATAAACTAGATTGATTAATCATATGCTAGAATACTGCACACTGCTTTTACCACCCAATAAATATTGATCAGCTGATGTGTCGGAAATCTTTTGACAATGGACAGACTTACGTCACAGGCGACACTACCAGTAAATTACACATAGAAATTACAACTTGATTGCTGGTTTACATGGAAACAATAGTTCTTACATGTAGTATCCAAGTACAAGTACTTTGCAATAAATATTGAGAAAATTAAAGAACTGTACGATTTATCAGTCTGGAAGTAATATTTGGATATAAATAACATGCTCGAATCTTCCCAAGATTAACCTGAACAATATTGATGTATAATAGTGCAAAGTAACAAAGGTTTTCTGAATCACCTTTAATGGCCATTTCATTAGGAATTTCCGAAATCTGTTCTGTTAAAAATCTTTCATTTGTACATTTCTAAAAGACAATAATCATGGAATTTATCACTTATTAATTAAATGTTATGTAAATGTATACATTTCAATGCAAATTGGATGTAATATTAAAATGTTTGCTTGAAGTTTTAGTACAACTTACCCAGAGTATTTGCTATCTGCTGAAGATAACACATGTCTCTTACCTTATATTTGTAATCAATATGAGATTAACAGTTTTGTTATCTACTGAAGATAGCAGACTGTAATTATGGCACATGTACCTAATTCTAGTACATGCTATCTACTGAAGATAGCTAAATGTAATGTTATAACTGCAGGAAGCTTTAAGTTTAAGTATAGCTTACCCAGAGCTCTATAAATTTGATTAACATAACCAATACAGACTTCAATACAAGAATCTACAGAAAGACAAATACAAGATATTTTACAGAGAGATCTGGAGGATATCATTTATCATGTACATGTACATAATTATATTGTTTAGTTGTATCCTATAGGATTACAAATATCAATTGATCAAAAGATTTAAAGATTATAATAACAAAAATCTTATTTTAGTTTTCTTATTACTTTTCTGACTACCACGGTATCACAAAGCAGAATGTAGGGGTCAATATTTTTCTGCATCATAGCATTACTATACAGCTACTTCCTCAATATTAAATTTTGTATAATATTCAATTAAGTTAAAGGAAATTGAAAGACATTCAGCAGAAATATACAAACACACCCCAAAACACACCCACCCACCATACATTAAAAAGGAAGGAAAATAGACAAATAAGATGGTGTCAAGGTCGCTGGAATAAATAACAATTGAGGAGCATCATCATATCAATGTCAACCTATCAAGGTGCTATGATACTGACAAATGTCATTCCACACAGATATTTTCTATCCTTTGAAAAATCGATAGTAACTGCCATATTTTAGATCCAAATTGGAAACGACATGGACAGCATAATTAGATAAAAAAGAGTAAAAAGGAAAAATTTGAGTCCTTGGGTTGACTGTAAAATCATGTGAGGGAGACCACCCTTGTGTGTAGGTGTATATTGGGGTGTGTTCGTTGGTTGGTTCTTTTGTTCGTTCATTCACTCATTAAATATATCATCTCAGGTTGTTAAATCAATAGAAATCCAATAATGTTGTCCTACTTCTAAATTAGCACATTCTGTGTCTAAGTAAATGTACATGACAAAATGTTTTTGAATGAATGCATGGTACATTTTCATAATTTTAAGTTGCTTTATCCCTAAGATTATGATGAATAAATGTGATGAATGATACAATGCTATGTACTGATGTTTCATAAGTAACTGGCAATTGCTATTTTTTAAGTGAGATCCATGATTTTGATAACTGACTGATAATTCCTATACCAAAGAAAGCACACCTCTGCTACCTTATTGAATACAACTCAAGAATAACACATTTTTCTACCTACTATTTAATTTGCATTTAACTATCTTAAATTCTTGTAATGGTCGAAATATAATCACTCGGTGAAATATGTATTGTTCAATTCCACTCGCCTTTCCGGCTCATCACACTCATCACACTCATACACAGTTAATATTTGTATACTAGTAACTGAAGATAGCACATGTTTGCTATCTTATATATATATGGAATCAATTAACAGTTTTGTTATCTACTGAAGATAGCTAACTTTAATTATAGCATATACCTAGTACAAGTACATGCTATCTGCTGAAGATAGCATGTCTGCTACCATATAATTGGGAACAATAAGAGTTAACACATGTTGCTATCTACAGGAGATAGCTAACTGTAATGTTATAACTGCAGAAAGCATGTGTAGTAATAGTGTGTTGCTATCTACTGTGGATAACACATGCTTCCTTATATTTGGAATCTATATGAGATTAACAGTTTTGTTATCTACTGAAGATAGCCAACTGTAATTATAGCATATATCTAGTACATGTTATCTACTAAAGATAGCATGTCTGCTACCTTACAATTGGAAACAAGAGTTAACACATTTTGATATCTATTGAAGATAGCTAACTCTAATATATTATAGTGCAGCAGTTAGTTGTAAGGGAGGAAATCAAAACTCGACCGGCGGTTGACCGCTGCGGCGCTGCACACGGTTCCGTTCGGTTCCGTCCGGTTGCTTTTGTTCTAAACAATGGCAACCGGATGGAACCGGACGGAACCGTCGGTCAACCGCTGGTCGAGTTTTGATTTCATTCCTAACAGTTTTGCTATCTACTTTAAGATACCTAACATTAAGCTAACCAAAGATAACTAACTAAACACACGCCTTATATATAGCAGTACCCAGCAAACATAAAATATTTTTCAAAAAATATCCAATGGGCACAAAAGAATGTTTAATTGTTGGGTTATATAAAAGTTTGAAAACGTTTGAAGAACATTTTTAAAACAATTTGATTTTTTTTAAATATGCTTGCATTTAATGCTATTTAAACATTTACAAAATGCTCTCTTCCAATGCAACATTTTTGAAGCAAATATTTTACAGGAACATTTTGAAAACATCAAAATTCGGTTGCGTGTTTTTTACAAAATATTTTGACACATTTATTATGATCTTTACATAAACCAACATTGTGTTTGCTGAGAGTATATTGTTATCTACTGAAGATACCATGTGTTTGTTATAACTGAAATCAATATGAGATCAACACATTTTGTTATCCACTGAAGATGGATGTGTAAATGTAATTTGTACTTTTGCTATCTACTGAAGATAGCATGTCTGCTACCTTACAATTGGAAACAAAGAGTTTACACATTTTGCTATCTACTGAAGATAGCTAACTCTAATGTTATACTGCAGCAGTTAGTTGTATCAGTTTTGCTATCTACTTAAGATAGCTAACCTTAAGCTAACCAAAGATAGCTAACTTTACTAAACACATGCCTTACATTATATGTAGTAGTACTCAGCAAACACAAAATGTTTTCAAAAAAATTTCAATGGGCACAAAATAATGTTTAATTGTTGGGTTATATAAAGGTTTGAAAATGTTGAAGAACATTTTAAAAACAGTTTGATTTTTTTTCAATATGCTTGCATCTAATGCTACTTAAACAATTTACAAAATGCTTTCTTCCAATGCAACATGTTTTGAAGCAAATATTTTACAGGAACATTTTGAAAACATTTCGGTTGCGTGTTTTTTACAAAATATTTTAATACCTTTATTATGAGCTTTACAGAAACCAACATTGTGTTTGCTGGGAGTATATCTACTGAAGATAGCATGTTTACCCAGGGTAGCCCGATTCATGTGTTTGTTATAACTGAAATTAATATGAGATCAACATATTTTGCTATCCACTGAAGATGTGTAATTTGTACTTTGCTATCTACTAAAGATAGCACCTAATTATATCTGCTGAGTTACAAATGTGTATCAGTTGTTGATACAGACCCCAAATTAAGCCATGACAGTATAATTTTGCATTTCAAACTTGACTGCCTTCAAAGGGGTACAAAAATCTTTCCACACAATTGGAATACTGTTACGGTTCCTTCTATTACATACAAAGTGACATTGTACCCAAATATCCATTATGAAGTGCACATTTGGGATACAAGTTTGGGATGAAATATTTCAAAGTCTGATTTAATGTGTAGCTATCTACTGAAGATGGCTAACTGCTAGTGCTAGCTCAAGGTACAAAGCTACCACTACTGGAGATATTCTACAATGTATATTTATGCTTGTCAATGCATTAGTACTGATTAGTACTTATCCCAAAAGATTCATGTCAGACAACACAAGTACAAAGACAGGAGTGTTTATAAGTATAACAGAATTACACTAACATATCCAAAACACACAATTAAAAGGTGAATTAAAATGTATATAGCACATGTGGCACAGATACACCTGAGTAATAGAGCCATTTCCTGAAAACTGACTGGCGAGTGCTTGCACGTGTGGCAATCCAGGTTAAGCTACGGTAGGGGTTAAAGGGTTATCCGTCACCTCTTCAAAAATCATGCTGAAATACCATTTGTTTAAAACAAAAAATCATTCTTTGTGTGACCATGATTTAAAGGCAAAATGTGCAGAGTTTTTGCATGAATAACCTTGCATGACCTATGACCTTCACTTATTCAGCTTTATCAACATAAGCACATTAATGTATTGAAATGTATACTTCCCTTGTCTGTACAGTGTACTTTGTCTTGGCATATATTGCTATATTACATTATCTTTATTTTCTTTAGTTACGGCAATCATTACGTCACTAAATTATATGGTTGTCCAAGAAATGATGTACGGAACACCCAGAAGCATGGACATAAAGATTGATATATAACACATTGCTCTAACATAGGTTCATTCATAGACTCTGACTATGGTTCATTATAGGACTATCTTACATGATTCAAAAAGCACATTCCTGTCAAGTTTGTACATTACCAATAGTCTGTGAGGACTGGCCAGTACATGCATACAAAATTCCACACATTTGAAAAGTAACACACATCTTGTCATCTAATCCTATCGTTTCATCGCATCAATGACGATGTCAACAATCAATTACGCCTAATTGCCAGTCATGAAGTTCCAGTACAAAAGTACACAGTAACTCTATGGAATTTCCAAAGAGAAAGAGAGCTAGAGTGAATGATGCCTGTAGGCTATGTCATATGTACAACACAAAATTCTTTAATACTAGCAAAGTAGGGCAGTAGTCATATGTCATATAGATTACACATGATGATCAAAAACTTCCCTGGATTTTGTATTGGGTTAAACCCTTGTGCAACATTCATCTTCATTGAGCCTACTATTCAGATCAATGTAATGTCTAGCAGTACTTATCTAACTTCTACCACAATAACATGGCATGTACTTGTTTCTTAAATAAAGAATCAAGACTGGAAGAATCCATTCTCTTCAAGTTTTCACCATTACTCATTGCAACATACTTGTGGTATAACAACATTTTATGTGGATCAGTTGCATCACTACCAGTTACTATGTACCTGGTAGAGGGACACAAACATGTACATCAATACAAGTAAATATTCTAGTCATGTGTCACAACCAAAAGGTCCCTTAACTAATTCCCATTCCAGAGTTTGTAAAATTAAAACTGTCATTATATTTCATGTGATAATGTAACTAATTTTACATCATGGCTAACTTAGTTCTTTGTTATCATAATGATATCAAACTATTTTGATAAACTCTCAGAAAGGAACCTACAAATTGATGGGCCTACTCTGTGAAAACTCATTTTACAGCTGATGGCTAAAACCCAGACACAGGTGCTATCTTCTTAGAAATTCATACTTTAGGTTTGTGTTTAGCATTGTGCTTAGCCATTAATTGAACCCGTTTCTGATGAAGATCCCTACTTAACCATCGTATATATGGAAACCTGTTAGTAATTTTGGTACAAAGTAACTGTCAATAATTAGGATTTAGTTAATATTATTAATAGGTAAAGGATACAAGTCACTTTAAAAAGAAAAGCAGGTTACAGTTAGGAGGAGCTGCCATTTTCTTTCATAACATCTTCTAACTTGTCCTGTCACCAAGGTTCAGATTTTAACTGTATGTGCTCATTTATAAACTTTGCATGAGGCTCATTTTGCAGTGCAATACCCACTAGTGAACTTTAGAGTCACAACAAGTTGCCTTATTATTTTGTTATACATTACACATAAAAACATGACAGCCATTAAATCTTATAATGCTCTTCAACTCCCATAATCATGATGCTTGAACCCACACAAATAGGGATCAATCAACATATATTTGTCATTTCCACCCACATTTTCTAAAGAATAGCCATTTCTTACAACCAGAAGTACTGATTATGCAAACAAGCATATCAGCTTCTATACACATATTATGCTGAAACCAAATTTAGGTAGGTACAGTGTGTAAATATATAATGAAGACAATCATTAGCTATGTTTCATTAATTACACTCTAGAGTTACTGAGAAATGTTTTGATTTGAGTAGTATTTGATTGATCTAAGAGTGAATAATGTATTTGTTGTTTTCTTCTTGTGCAATGTTTTCCATTGCTGACCATTACCAATTATAAGATTTGATCCTCAACACACACCAAAATATAATTTGTGATAAACAAAACAAATTATGCAATTACGGTTAATCAAACAACTATGGCTTATTAAAAAATAGGTAAAATTTTATTATATATATATTTTATTATATATATGCTTAGGCAAAATAAAAGGTTTATCTCCTGAACATTTTACAAAAAAGCTATGTGCTATGCACTTTAATTTTTTTTTATTTGTTTAGAAAACAAGTTAAGCAGATTTTTTTGTTGTGTTTTTAGCTTACCGTACGTTAACTACAAAAAGGTCTGTAAAAGAGGCCCAGCACATAGGGCTATGCGATAAGATGGCTTTCACAATGCGTACAAGTTTGAGAGACAAAACTTGGGGGGGGCCTTATTAGCCATAAAATATTTCACAAGAGAAAGGACATAGTGAAACACAAACAATTGACAATAAATAAACAAACAAATGATTAGCACAACATTGCTTTTGATGAAAGAATCAGAAAAAAGCATTAAAAAAGAAATCAACATTTTGCAAATTTTGATAGCAACAAAAACATTCGCAATATTTTCCTGCTCACTGATATCTGTTTGTAGCTGTGTCTTCAAAAAATATACATTTGAAGCTGCAAAAGCAAAAATGATCTTTCTCTCAATATTATGAAAAGTTCACTCTGCAAAATTAACATTTGCTATCTAATGAAGATAGCAATAATAACAGTAATAAATCGCTGTCTACTGAAGATAACACACCTAAACTCACATAAGCATGTGTCATAAAAACACACATATTTTCCAAAATGTTACTTTACATGTCTGAAAATAAAAATCATCACTGTTGCTCCATGCTGATATATATATTTACATGTACTCACAAAATAGCACACACAGTAAACAGTTCTGATGAATAATTTTATTTTAGGCACAGCACAATGCACAGGCAGCACTAAAGCAGCGGGTTCTCCTTTAAACTGGTAAATGTTATGATTGTGAAAAGATGATGTCATCATCATCATGGCATCCCAAGCAAGCTCACATCACTACCTATGCAGATAGATTGTCCTTGGTGGCCTCCAGTACCTGATACGACCTAGGTAGCTAGCTAGCTAGTAAAAAGATGTGCGCCTGCTCTGTCAACGTCGTCTCGAAATCCAAGACAAAAACGACAAGCGCAAATTATAGTACAGCATTTTGTGGGTCTTGTCTGAGGGTGAATATTGGCTAAGCAGAGCCTGTGTACTATTGCTGCATGTTTAATGTGATCCCATTACACAATTTGTGTGTGTGTAAAATCTCTCACACAGCTTCACTCTGCATGTATAAATATGAAGATATTATTGTGTATCTGCAGCAGCATAAATTTAAAATTTTGTTCTGTTGAATCGATTCAAGTTTTGCACTACATGTCTGTAAAATATTCCTGCTTAGTTGAAAAAGGGCATCTTAATAACTATGACATCATCAAAATTATATAACTGATAAGGATGTCAGATATGCTCCTAATATGTCAAAATGGGGTTAATTAATTTTTGGATTCTGGAACTGATTCAACAGACAACATTATTCACTCCGTATAATATATTTCCCAAATATTATCCCTTGCCGTTCCCTCTCTATGCCTATATGCAACAACATAGACATTTGACCAACCTTCTATCGGGTGACATCCACATTCCTGGAAAATTGGCTAGATTCATTTCAGTTGTTTCCATATAAAGAAGGAAATTAGGATTCGTTTCCTGTAGCAACTTGTCTGATGAGTGAAATATGTAACAACATTTCAACCATTCTTTCATCACTGATTTATTTCAATTTAGTATTTACTACAAGGAAGTGTAGACAATAATCAAAGCATTATTGTCAGTTTCTTGTGTTAGTTTTCACATTTCACAATATTTTTAATTTTTATCAGAATTAAAATAAACAGCAGCTTAACAAGATGCCTATCCAAATAAGATAATACAAGAAGTTTTCTCCATTTGATTTGACAATATTTTGAATTTTTTGTCAAATTAATAAACAAGCAGCTTAACAAAACTTAGCCTATCCAATCCAAATAAGATATATGCATCTCCAATTTAGCCTATAATTAGTTTGTAAGTATTATATACAACTGGTAAGAGGCAAGAGAACAGCCTTTTTTGATGGACAATAAAAATTATGCAATTCCTGTCTTATCATTACCAGTCATCACTATCATTATCATCAATTTAATAATGCTATTTCACATAGATTTTTTTTGTGAAGATGAAAGAAAAATTACTGCCCTTAACACTTAAATCTAGTACATAGTATGTAAAAATTGAGAATGCACCAAAAGCTCTGTTATAATACTAATTTTGATTTGTAGAACATGTACATGTACCATGCAATGCAATTAACAGCAATGTAATTAACTATTGTGAGTAATCGTAATTGTGGAAAGGGCAGTACTTGACTTTAAAAGTATAAATTACAGCTATATAGTAACATCATGTGTTTACAAATCTGATGAATCTATTCAGTGATAGCATGGATAAATGGTTCTTGAACACATGGGAAATATTATTAGCAACAGTTACACCAGATGACAAATGTGATCAGTCAACTCAAAATGAACTTTTATTTTCCTTGTGATAAAATGGAAAACTTCATTGCACCATGTTGTGATTTCTTATAAAGGACAGTTGATCAAAACAAGCAGAAAACAAAAGTGATTAGATGTAAATAAAAACTTTCAATGTCTTTTATTTTTGGTTTTATCATTTATTTTTATTGATATTTTAATTGTTCTCTGTCTTACTGTCGAAAGGCACAATTTAATTTGCATTGCAGTTTTGGTTGGATGAGGCTGACACAAAAATTTGTTATTGTTATACCTTCTTTGAAAGAAAATACAACACTTTGAACATTTTATTTGGCATCTTGTATTTAGGCAAAATGGGTGATAAACTTTGAAAAAACATTACTTTTCATAATGCTACCTGATTTTGGCCTAAGCCTTAACATCAGCTTTCCAACTTGAGATAACTTTATAATATATAACGGTCCTTTGTAATAATTACATTAGTACCTGCACACTTGTGTGGTTTAATGGTGATGGGCCTGGTTAGATATTTCTATACAACTTTTTACAAGACCGTTTGGCCATGTTAGGATGACAGTAACCTTTGACATCTGAGCAAAGACCAATAATGCACAAGACCAGGGTTTCCATTTTGTTAGTGGACAAACCACAGCATAGCTGGCATAAGGTTCCAACACCAAAGCATGTCCGGCATGCACTAACACAATTTGCTGGGGTGCTCGCATTTCATGCCATAATCAAATAGACCATGTCAATTCAATATATAGTGACCTCTTTTGCTCCTCATCCAAAGGGGTGATGAAATCTTAACAGAAATTATTTCTACATGTATCTCTCTCATTTTTTATTTATTATATATCCATTATTAAAATTGACAAAAAGACATTACCCCTTGTTAGTGCATGCCATACATGCGTTGATGTTCAATGAATCTGGTGAAGAATCATTATTTGACCAAAAGAAGCTTTAAAGTTACAATAGCAATTGATCACATATATTAACGCCAAGGGTAAGCAACCTTTTTTGTACCAATTTCAAGAACACACATGTCATAATCATGCAATGTGTGTATGGTAGGAATGAAATCAATTTTTAATGGCACAATTTAAAAATGTACAAACAGTTGTACCATTGTACAGATGCAACATTCTGGTACATACTATGATCTGAAAGAGCACTTTATAAAATTTAATTCTCCATTTTGATACTTACTCTAAAATATGACATTGTAAATGCTTGGGAATGCTGCCGAGTTATTTTTCAGTATAAAACAAATAATACCTTCAACCAAAATACAAATATTATACAATGTACATGTATATACACCTGTTTAAATTCATACATATCTCACTACAGCAAATCACTTCATCAGAACTAATACATACACTTATACAGAGGAACCACCCATCTAAAGACAGTATGGCATGACTGCCTATGTATAATGCTAACTGTCCATGTAAGCAAGCATAGACACTATGTGATTTCTACTGTCAAATACATCTCTACTCGACCCAGAAATTGTGTCATGTCACACATTAATATTGTATGCACAGACAGTACAGGAATATGGTACAGTTTTTTTTAAATATTATAGCACTGAACATTTATTTTTAATTTTTGAGCTTAAGTGATTAAAATACAAAGACATTGATAACAGCATGTCAGCAGCAACAGACATTAAAGTGAACCCAATCTTTGCCCCCCTTGGCAGATAATCGACCAAGCAAGGTTTCAAGTTTTAAATTTCAATACACACAGTCTGCACACGGGCATATTAATAGGTGTACTACCCAGGTTGTGCTCTGGAAACAGGTGAAATAACTACGCAACTGGTTAATGCCAAGTCATTATCGGATGACCAAATGACTTGAGTGATTGTCCAGTCAACAAGGAGAGAAAGAGATATTGTCATCTTTTTGTTGCATGAGTGAAAATCACATTGTCATTGCAAAATTACTGAACAAGCGCTTGTAACTTGAGTACAATAAATCACAGACTCTTGATAGTAAAACTAATTTAAAATAGGTTAATTAGGCACATCTAACTACATGTAGTTCTTGCAAATGTTATCTTTGTCCTGGGCAACAAGTTTAAATACTTCCTGACTCACTTACCCTGAATATATTGCCATTACCACAACATAAAACTGTCATTAGGTCAAGATGATTTCAAATTCAAGCCTTATCATTTGACCAAAGATACTCAATGTATCTTTGATTTGACTGTACAACATTGTGGGTCAGGGTACTGTACAACTGAAGTTAATTTTTTATTACTTCCTCGGTCTGTGCACCGAGCCTACGTACACAAGGGTAAACATAGAAGTGATAAACAATCACGCTGATTGGATGATCAATGGTCTTGCCAACAAGACGGTTGACCCATTGGTCATTGGCGCGTAGAAAGGGAGGAGACCCCACCACTCGCCAATCACCAGCTAAATTGCTAAAAAATTGCTGGAATTGCTAAAAAAATACTTTACATTTACTTTTTGCTTTGGATGAAACTACATCAGTGGCTCCAGAACTGGGGGGAGGTATCCCCCAATAATTTTGGTGGCTATGAAAAAGTACCATTGGGCCCCCCAATAATTTGGGCCAGGTGCCATTCCCCCAATATTTAAAATCTTTCAGAGCCTATGTCGATCCCAATCTGAACTCTCACTTTTAACAGGATACTTTACATGTGTAAATGGGTTTCTCCTGCTTCAGTAACTTACACTGCAACTACAGAAATTCAAGTACTTCAATATTAATTGTCTGGTAAGAGAAATGAAATGCATATATGTGCGTCCTACTTTCACATGTGTATGCTTCAAAAGACAATGCCGCTTGTCATTTAGGTAATGGTTTATCATGTAATGGTCATCGCTACTGATGGGATTGGAACAGACACAGTAATGTGTGCTATGTTTGCCTTTCTTAGCAGAAACTTGGCATGGTCAAGGGACCAGATATTGGAAAACTGGAACATATTCATGCACTGCAGTAGAACAATCCATTTTGCTGTGTAGAATTGAATATTATTTCAAGATTAAATTTCATTCCTGTTAATCTCTCCTTTTTTAAAAATTGAAACTTATTTTGTGATTGCCATTGAATTTAAATCCTTCCTTTGCAGGCGTTTGGTGCGGGCAGACTAGCCAAGGGCGGAGCTACATCATGCCGGTGAAAATAATCAAATCCTGGTGAAAAAAATATGCGCAAATCAGTTATAAGGGCCACTGCACATTGCACCTACTGCGCATTGCGTGTGTGACGCCTATGTTGAGTGTGTGCATGGAATGCTTTTACTTTGACTCACTTGTTGCTAGGAAATTTAGCTCAATTTGTTGCTAAGCACCCGGATGTCCGCACCCTCCTATAGTGAATGATTTCAGGATCATATTCTGTACGACCATCTCCCAGACTGAATTTGAATCTTGTGGGGGTGGGTGTTTGGCAGATCTAATGGTGAATGATTTCAAAATGATTCCTTTATGTTTCTAACTGAATTTGAATTCTTGGTGACTGGTTAGCTGAATCTCAATGAATTTCAATGGGTGTTTGTTGCAGATAAATTACCTATTATAGGTGAGTGATTTTAAAATCATATTCTTTGTGATTGGTTCTCTGATTCTCACACAATTTAAATTCTTTGAGTGTATTTGGGGCAGAATGCCATGCCAGTGCACCTCACTTGTGTCTTCACAACAACCAACCAGTTCATTCAATTACAGCACTGATTATACATGAATTGGCAGTGCAATGTTGCATTCATGGCAAGATAGATTTCCTTCATCAGGCATGTCCACATGGTGGGCTTTTTGCTTAAGGGGGTACTACACCCCTAGCCAATTTTATGCCTATTTTCAAAAAAAAAAAAAAAATTATAGCCTATTTGTGATGACAAGTAAGATATGTATATTATAGGGGCAATGACTACTGCACTGAAAATTCAGCAACTCAAGGCAAGTAGTTATTGATTTATTGATCAAATACTGGTTTTCCCTCATTTTTGACTGTAACTCCACAGTTGTCATGCCGAAATAAAATTTCCAGTGCAGTAGTTGTAGTCCTTGCCCTATAATATACATTTCTTGTTACCTCGTTATAATTTTTGAAAAAATGCAAAAATAGCACAAAATTGAGTCATTTGTTGTCTTGATGCAAACTTGGGGAAATATGTCATGTCCATAGAATTAGAGAAGGAGAAACGGGACTGGACCACCATCTGGATACAAGCATGGATCACAAGTATTTGGTTTCCAATGCGCTTCAGTCATTTGTTGTCATGCAGAACATTGATGATGGGCATTTGAGAGACGCATCTTAAGCGACTTGCACACAAGTACCAAGATACTTCAGATGAGATGCAGAATTGTTCGTTCGTCTCTGCGCAATGTCAGAAAGTACCCGATAGCTGAAGGCGCGATTGTACCTGGCGGTATAGGGAGTCCCGCTTCTCCTTCTCTAATTCTGTGGCTGTGTCCATTGTCTTGAGGATTCCAATCCCTAAGTTAGTCCTCAAATTTATCCCTAAGAAATTTTGGGGATTTTGCAATATCCTAGAGTGATCCTCGTGTGATGCCATTTTGCGATTCTCGAGTACTGAGCTTAACCTATGAACTAGGTCTTAATTATATTTAATATGGTTTAATTCGCGGTGCTACTAGAGAGGTCATAGCTTCCGGTTGTAATTCCAAAGCTGTCGTCATCAGGCATCGCAAAACTTTTGGATTCCAGTCCAGGATGGAGTCATGTGGACACACAGTCAGGGATTTGACTTACAGGAATCAAAAATCTCAATCCTCAAATAATTCTATGACCATCTGAACATGTGTCTATTGGTGCCACTCTAAAGAACAGATGGGTATTATTACGTAAGGGTATTTCAATTTTTGATTCTATGCCATACTTCATAAAATTATTTTCACCATACAGTGAGGATAAATCAACCAAACTTGCTGCAATTCTTCAGATCTACTTTAAAAAAAAGATACCCCAGACCTGACACATGAAGAACACCAGAACTATAACACCAAAACAAACACAAATATGACAACTTAACTTACCTGTAACATCAACGACAGCCAAATATAATAATTATTATCCACGAGTATTGAAGAGAAATGTTATTGAAATCCCAAGGATATGTTCAGTGTCTTGTCTTTCAGAATTGCATGAAGTTATTCAGTAGGCTGCTTCAAAAGTTTACAGCTTCGGTTTGGGTACCCGCAGATGTTGCGGAGTGAATACAACTTGTAGGGTAATATTGTAGGTTAAAATCCAAACCAATCTTTTATGCCATCAGAAACACTGCAGGATGAGAGAAAATAGAGGAGAGAACACATAAGAGACATGCTTGATTGTTAAACACCAACTGGGTATTAATAGCTGCTGGGAGGAAAAAAATGCAAGTACAGTGTATGGGCCAAGTAATTTTTCAGTGTGATATTGCTCTGGCAAGTTTGTTGGGTAACTAGTAAGGCGACAAAAAAACAACCCTGTTCTACGGGCCCGATCGACCCAGAATTTGTATTTTGGAGATTCGGTTTTTTTTTATATTTGCAAAAATCATGTAAAATCAGCCGTTTTTTACAAAATTGTTTTTCAGATTTGGCAGATTTTGGTGAATTTTAGTGCAATTTTAGCCTCTGTCATAAAAAAAAGAGGTCCGCCCATCCATAAAACAGGTCTTTTTTCATTGCCTAAGCAAGAAATACGATGTGCTAACTGCTAATTGATAAAACTATCATCATCACACATTCCTCACTTTTTCAAACATATAGAATTCAATTTATTTGCACCAAAACCAAACAGACATTGGAAACATGAAAACAAAAAAGAACCAACATTCATTGGTCATAAAGTCCTATATAAAAAAATCTGAACATTTAGACATGTATTTAGCGCTGGTGCAAATAAATGTATTTACATAGACAGAGCAACTAGTGCTGACACGTCTACTTACTAGGGTATATATACATATATATATTTATTCTCAAATTATGAATTTTCTTGAAAGCAATGAATCATCACCATTTTTCTTCAGGATTAAATATGACATGATCTTGTGAGACCAAAAGGGGCCCATTTGTAAAATTTCACTATTACTTTTGACACATTCCGAGAAGATAAACATTTTGCCCTTCTAAATTTCTCAGAAATAGCTAGCATCCATTTGATGTGTGATAAGTATTATAAGCTTTAGCAACTCATTTTATTTATACATATTTTAATATATTATATAAATGTGCACTCATTTAACATCTCAGTTTGATCAACTTTATCTTATTGCTTTGATGTATATATTACCACTAGTGTCACATTGTAAGTGAACAATTTACTCCAATTATCCGACTGGGAGCAGCTTTCACTGGGTAGAACGAGATGGGGAGAAGAGAAAAGGTCAAGGTGTGCTGTTGAAATGTCATCACATCCGGACACACATCTACCTACTGTGTAAGAACCCATCTACAGTCAAAGCAAGCTGCATTACAAGAGCCTTTCTTTAACTACACATAACACACTCTCCACTTGCTACATGGCCAAGTATTACAATATAACGTGAAATATACTTGATGTTAGTTTTTCTGAGTATCAGAGCAACCACTTAAAATGATGTATACTGCATGTATCTACCATTTTAGATTGTGTAATAATGGAACAAGATATTGTTTCTCATCTCTCTTAATCTTGTGTACAATTCAAGTATCTGGATAATCTTAGGAATCATTGTCAATTTATAATAACAATTTAAGGAAAGAAATAATATTAGCCAAAACTGCTTCTCTAATTGTTCTGTTCTTTATGTGTTCTGTAAGTGTTCTGTTAATTTTAGTTTGTGTTCTGTTCTGTTAGTGTTCTTTTCTTTAAAACTGCTTCTGTAAGTGTTCTGTTTTGGACTGAACAGGACACAAAAAACATAATGAAGTGAGCTGAGAATACTGTTTGTAAACATGGAATTTTTTTGTATCTATTTTTTCACTCCTTATCCACCATTTGATTCATTTATTTTATTTCACTTATCTTATTTTATTTTATATTTCATTTATTTTATTTTATTTGCATGTTTAAAATTACTGTTTTTAGCTTGCTTTTGTATTATTTCCTTTGCTCTGCTTCAAATGCTTGATTTTATATTGCTTTGCTTTGCTTTTACTTTAACAACTCAAGCATGCATTTAGAAATCCTTACACCCTACCTATCTACATTCTGCTATAAATATTTATCTAACTGCGGCCGACAGAATTAATTAAAATATCAGGGCTGCTTCATACAGTCGACAGTATGAATGTCTTGTCACATGTCGCACACATCTTACATGAATGTTATTTCTATTTTCAACGCACTCAACATGATCTGAATACATAACTTCATGTAAAGGTAGTTGTGTAGACATTTTTTTCCTTTCAAATAATTTGCAATTTATAAATTGGTAAAGTTCCAGAACTCATTTTCAATAGAAAAGCTACAAACACTGTAAAACAAAAAGATTTTTAATTAATCTTTTCGTTTTCAGACACATAGTTTTTCAAATTTGTACAATCAATCAATCCATCATATCTCAACCCAAACCAATGGAACCCTCAAAGTTCCTTGCAAGCATTTGCTACACCCGCTGCAAGCAAAGCAAGGATGCTTTGACATTTACCACAATTTTAAAGATCACAACCATCCTTTCTTTTTTCTTTCTTGCTTTCCCTCATCTCTTGTTGTTTACACATCAGTGAGACAACGGTGACATTTAAGAACGAAGCCACAACTAAAGAACTCAACTCGCAAGCCTTACTATTGCAGCACTGAAAAATGCGCAATTTATATCTCAAGGAAGGGAAAAATCATTAATTACTTTAACTGCCCACTATTTTCCATGTGTTGTGTGAAGCCTGACTAAGAGCAGGATAATTAAAGATAAATCAATTGCTGATCAAATAATCATGAGATTTTAAGGTTATCTAATTAAATGGCTACAGTCAGGTTGTCATGACACTGGTAGTATCACAAAGTTGAAGCAAAATATTTGTAAAAAATATTTAGTAAAATATTTGTAAAAAATATTTATTTATGTTGATATTGAAGGTTTTATTTTTAATACAATGTTTATGTTGTTGACCACAGGTCATTGTTATGAACTTGTCTATCATCACCAATTATCATAGATATAGCATAACAGTAATGGATTGTTTTCACTCTTATTCTATGATCTTGATAATTTTTATTTATTAACAATTTTTATTTATAAAAAAAATTCAATTCGATTGTGATCAATATATTCTTACATCCATGCACAGATTTTATTGACACTGCAATATAAGTAAATGTCATCAGAAAAGGTCAAATGCCAGTTGCTCTATCTATTTGACACCAAATAAAATCATATATAATACAAACCATTTTAAGGCAAAATTGTATCTTCTGGAGTAAAATAAATACACATGAATGTTTTCAGTAATGAAACATGCATGTCAAATCCTGTTTTTACTGCGTACAACTTGAAAGAGATGAAGACAGTAAATTTGCACTGAGTGCAGGTAGGGCAAGGATGGTTGTAATAACCTAATTTGAGTTTATCTGCTGCTACTAATGTCTCTACTTGTTAGTGAAATATATTTGATCCGATCAAGAGGAATGAGTCTGATGTCGCTAATATTGATTTTGACTTATTGATAAAAACAGGTGATACATTTTTATGTTTTACTTTGTTTTTGAAATTGGATAATCACTCATAACTTTGTAACCAGATGTCCAATTTTAATGGGGTTTGGAACATACCATAGCATTTTTTAAGTGTGAATGAATAATGAACAAAAACCAAAATTGAAAATTGCCGACATTACACTCATTCCCCCTGATCGTGTCACATGTGACACATTAGTAATTATACTAACACTGTTAAACATTACAGCAGATTTAGTTTTGTTTAACTAGAGCCCTGACCTGGTTTTTAAGGCTAATAGCTTCCTATTACACCCGGGTGATGTGAAACAAATAGGGTAAAATATTTGTCTAAGAAAACACACCATAGGAAGCCTCAAACCCAAAACTCCAACACATTACTTAAAATGTCATGATTTCTCCTGGTACCTTGAACATTCAATCCGATTACCACCAACCTCTAACATTGCAAGAAGCAAATGAGTCCACAGTGCTTTCCCTGTCTTTTCTGTAAGTAGTTTTGAATGTCATCTTCTGCAAAATTACATCATATCAGTTCTAGTCTCTCGCAAAGTCTCGATCCAATCGTCCAATGCTTATATTTCAAGCAAGCACTCACAAATAGAAAACTCTATATACCTACATGTATTAAACTATTATTAATGTTACAGAAATATTTTTTATTTCACGCCTACTCTTTTCAGTTAGCAGCAAAATGTTTATTAAAACTCAACAAAATATGACATACCACAAATTTGCCCAATAAAATAATAAAACAACATTACTTTTACCAGATTATATTTTCACAGGTGGTAAAAACTCTTTTTACTAAATGAAATTTTCATGACATTGACAACATCAGTATGCAGTAACATTTGTTTTAAATTGTGTTGGCACTATAATGATTATGTATAGGCCTATTAAAACATTCTAATCAAATTCTTTGAATTCATTATTTAAAATATCTTCAAGAATGAAAATTTTACTGTATCATAGGGCCTTGCCACCCACCTCCATAACAAACACCAAAATGCCAAGTGATGTGGGCGTGTTTTTGAGAGAGGTCTTTAGTCAAAGCTCAATTTTAGGGAAATTGACCAGGTATTAATTCTAAATGGCAGATGAATATACTGACATTTTATTTCAAATGTCTTTTACCCAGATTGTATTAATCCACCCGACAAGGGCTAATTTAATGTTGAAAATGGCAAAGTTGGTCCTCAAGTTTTATTCTTTCATGCAACATGTCTTATCTATCTGTACTTCTGTTTATTCACACGTTTTCTTCTTGCTAAATGAATTGCTGGGTTTTTTAATGTTCAAACTGGTCATCACTCATAACAGGAACTCCTTCTGCACCAAAATAACATAGAAAGTGGGCAGAAAACAGAAAACATTTTCAACTCATATTTCCAAATTTTACTTCCTTTTTGTCATATTTCTTACCTCCCCCTCCTTTCAATAGCATATTGCCATTCATTTGGGGTGGCTCTGCTGGTTATTTTGTTTCTCTGATTAGATTTTATTAAAATATATTAGAAGTAATTTTGTGATACAAATAATAATACACAAATAGTTTTCCTGTTTTCTTTTATATAAACAAAGACAGTTGCACCCTTTCTTTACAATGCAATGAAGCTACTAGTTGGACATTTACGCATAACTTACAACACAACTGATCAAATCAAACCATACCCCTTTCTCCATTTTGGCTCTGATATGTCAGGTGGTGCCCGGGTGACATTTACTAAGCTTGTGCGTCAAGCGCAAGAGTATTAGCGTTTAAATCCCAGAGTTTGGGTGACATTTTCATTGAAATGTCACTTGATTCAGATTGCTCACTGGAAGCAGGAAAAGCAAGAAGAGAGGTGGAGAGAGAGTGAGATAGCAAGAGAGAGGGATAGGGGGAGATGTATGCGTAGATGGTTATAGTCACAGTCAGATAGAGGAGAGGTGGATAAAGGAGAGAGACCAATACAGACAGACAGCATGGGATGGGAGAAAAGGTGGAGAAGAGAGAGGACGGATATATATAAGAGAGAGATTGCAGAGGATAAAAGTTCCACCATGATATTTTTAAATAAAAAGAATTTTGGTAGATGCAGATTTGAATAAATAAACTTGCTGTTAAATTTACCCTTTGTTATTGAATTTTATGACAACACCCAGAAAATATTATGTGGTTTATCTACCATTATTATTGTTATAAAATATGAATTAAAAAAATATAAGCATGCATGTCAGAAGACATCATTTGAAAGGAAAAAAATCCTAAACATGTTGCTTCATCTTATTACAGCAATCAAACACTAACTTGTTACAAAGTTCAGTGACCCCGGGTGGTAACCCTTTATGATATTTCACAGACCAGGTACCCTGGGCAGGTACCATGGCAATGTAGATAAATAAAAACCAAACAGTGATACATACAGTTTGTCCACTCTGAAGTACGAAGTGACAACACGCGCGTATACAGTGCGTAAACAGTGCGCAGTGCTGCGTCTCTGCTGCAGGTATGCGCGCCTTCAAAGTCAGCACAATGTGTGCGTCCGCTTCGGTACTTTGTACTTCAGAGTAGACTGACTGTAGTCACATCAATCCCTCAACACACAGCTTGAAAAACATATATTGAAAACAAACAGCCAAAAAAAAATGCATTGAAACAGATAGCAAATTAAAGAAAATTGCCAACCCTAATACACAATTAATAGTAATTTGTAATTTTTTTAAAAACCCAAATACACCCCACAGTCCCACACACAAGAAAAAACAATTGCTCCAAGAATTCGGACCAGCCACAGAAGGCAACACAACATTTTTTTTTGCTCTATGATAAACACTTCAATTCATAAAGTCAAGCACGTTATCTTACGTGGATGGGGCCACATTGTATTTTGAGAAAAGCGACAAAGACAATGAGATAAAATATATAGAAAAGAAAGAGGAGAGGTAAAGAAGAGAAAAGAGTCTGTTTATATGTCACTCATTGTTTACAAACAAACCTTACCTCT
The DNA here is from genome assembly GCF_039555335.1 of Amphiura filiformis. NCBI lineage: Eukaryota > Metazoa > Echinodermata > Ophiuroidea > Amphilepidida > Amphiuridae > Amphiura > Amphiura filiformis. The sequence continues at coordinate 76,332,750 of NC_092628.1, forward strand.
AACTCTCTCTTCCATAGATCAACAACAAAATCAACACACACACAAAGCATGTCACTCATACCATCGCTAAACTATACAGTCCTACGGATGATCTCAATAGACCCACCATACACAGCACCATGCACACGTGTATTGCCGGCATAAAGAATCAATACATATCCAACAAATCCACAATCACTAATATCGATTTCAAAGGTTCCTGTCACTTTTTGGGCTACAGACGTAGGTATGCATGCGAGTTAGGATACGATTGTATACATATCATAGGCTGCAGTAGCAGCAGCGTAGTGAATTAAACTGCCGGCCGGCCTACATGTAGCCACCATTCATCTGTAGTTCATTTCATGTGGTGGCAGTGGTACACACTCCATTCTCCTCATCACAAAACCCGCCCCCACACTTTATTTTGCTATCTCTCTTTCTCTATCTCTCTCTTACTCTTCTTGTGTCTCTTCCCTTTCTAACTCACAGTTTTCACTATCTCTCTGGGTGACCTTTCATTAATAATTGGACCCTAAATGCCAGAGACAATTAAGAATAGAAGGAACATACCTGCCCTAGCTACTGCATGCTAAGAAATGACCTAAATTATTCATGGTCTTCCAATGTTCATACTCGTTGTGTCTGCATAGCGACTATCAAAATATAATTTGTTGAAACCTCTGTGTTCTTCAACATGTATACTGAGGTTAGAGTTGCAATTGTGATTGCTACAAGCGATTATGTGTATAGTTTACGGAGTTACAGCTTCCATTTTTCCCCCAATTGTGACAAAGAGAAAATCTTGATGTTTCAGACAATCATCTGAGATGAATATGTTTGGCATGACAGATTAAATCACAAATGACATTTAAAAATTCAAGAGTTCAACATAATACTGACGGATAATATCAATAAACTAAAAAAAATATCAGGAATACATAAATAAAAACATAAGTAAATAAACCATAAATAAATTAAAAAATTATCTCTTACATGTATTTTATCAGTTCACATGACCTTTAAGCACTAGAACCTTACGTAAAAATTACATTATGATGTAAATGAAATATAGGAGCACAGGATGTGGCTGATGAGGGAATGTGATTAAAATTAAACCCTCTAAATTTTACCTGTATTTTATTTTCACGAGTTCACACAAGGGGCTCAGAATTTCAAGATGTTTCGCAAATTACGATAGCAAATTAATAATGGTTAAATTATTGTTTCAATATTATATTAAAATAGTTGCTGTTCTTGGTCAGATTTATTTAAATAAAATGCAGTAAAACAAAATCAACAGTCTTCTGCTTCAATCCCATGATAATATTTTCCTCAATGAAATGTTCAGACATCCAGTTACCCAGGCAAGCAGCCAGCTTGCCTGATAGTCAGCTAGCATTTAAGGCACCCATGACTGTTTTCAACCCATGTGATTTTAATGTATTCAAAACCCGGCGACAATTTCCGAGCCCAGCCGGGCATATCCAATTTCAAGGAATTTCTGCACCTATTTAAGAGCAACTTCGGGTGTGGGATGAGAACCTACAGATGGGTTATAATCAAGATACAATGGTATTAATATTTTAAACTACATGATACACACCCGGGGATGCACACTGTTTACATTATATGAAGTTATGGCGTAACCTGACCGACCCTAAAAGTAGACTTGACCATAGACTTTGTTTTTTATTTTGCAAATAAATAAATA
>NC_092628.1:78994925-79080993 GCF_039555335.1 Amphiura filiformis
GGGTTCAATAGACTTAGGGACGCACCATTAGATTCTCAGGGGGGGCATGGGAGTTTGGGTCAGGCAGAATTTTTTTCAGGCGGAATTTTTTTTTTTTGCCTCCAAGAGCACCAAATTTTTTTTTGATGGATGATATCAATGAATTATTTTTTTTTCAATTTTAATGTACATTTTATACAAAGTTGGGTGGGTGAAATTTTTTTTTTACTCATCAGTGAGGGAAAATTTTTTTTTTTCATCTCACTAGTGGGCAAAGTTTTTTTTTTTTTTTCTCACTAGTCTCACTTTTTTTTTTCTTTAATCTCCCATGCCCCCCTGGAAATCTAATGGGGTTCAATAGCGCCCTTAGAATGGGGGTAAGATTGACAGAAAATATCAGTTACATAGATAATCACTGCAAAACAAGTTAAAAGTTTTTAATGATATATTTAAGTGGTTAATTGAAGCAGTGACAACCAGTTGTTGAATTAACGTCAGAGGAGCACCGTTGTTAAGACAGCATGAGTGAAGAAGTCATTGCCATTTTTGTAAAGAGGCTATATGGTAGAGAACTAATTAAAGTTGGAATGAGGGAAGGAGTGAGGGAGTTGTTGATGATGTATTGATATAATTGAAGCAAAGCGGGTTGGCAGAGCTTAACATATGAAGTCACTGTGAATCTCAATATCCTTGGAATTATTCACAGTTTGAATATGAAGGATACAATGTAAAATATTGTAGCAAATAGAATAACATATTTGACAGATAGCAACAGTAGCAACAGAAGAAATAGCTACTTCATGTATCACATATGAAAGTATGATGGATGGTCTCTGAATAATAGCATCAACAATAACAACAAATAAACAAAACTAAAGCAAACACACCTCCAATCTAAAATGTTTTTTTAAGAACTTCTTTGGTTGAAGAAACATTTCAAGTGACAAAATGTGAACATAGCCACTGTAAAATGCATGTATCTCAGAAATAGGTGAAAGGTAACCTTCCACAAGTTATCCCCATCCTCGTAGGATATCAGTGTAGACCAATCAGTTACACAGTGTTCTTATTGCAAGACTTAGAACTTTGGATTTTACTTTCCTGAAATTTTACAGGAAAAATAGCATTCGTTCCAAGCAGGCCACCTTTGGAGTTGAAATGTCATATGGGTTTGACAAGATATAATCTTGCTACTGTCTGTAATGTAATTGTCAGGGCAACGCGCCACTCCCAGCGTGGCACTTAGTGCTTTGCCCCTCTATGCTTTCTTCAAAATAAAGCGGGAGCAAAGTGGGACATCCCGGTGGGCTGTTAATCAATGTAAATCATCGCTAGATGAGAGCGAGTTGGTTCCCTGTCCTCGTAGGGACATACTATACCAGCAGGTGTTTAAGCAAGGAAACAACTGTACTCCTCTTGGGCTTGAGGTATGCTTCGAACTAACATAATTGCCAGAATGTGCCGGAACAGCTTGATTGGGCTCCTTTTAAACTTACAGAGTTTTACGCTTACACACATTCCAAGTATTTGCTGCACTTTATATGGGCAAATACGGTGAAATTATGTCAGAGTCGATGGTTGAAGGTTGTTTGGACTACATTTGAGCCTCAAGATTTTGAGCCTCCACTTTGGCATTGACATAACATGGCAACACTGATAGCCAACATAGTAGCTGCTCTGCAATTGAAGATACAAGAGAGATACCATGATGATAGGTCTGAAAGACAAAAAATAGGGGAAGGTTTTTTATGTTATTTGTCAGTGACCTAACGTTGAGGACATATGAACACAGGAGGCTAATCAGTCGCATGATGCGACCTAATTTAAAGAGGAGAAAGCACTGCTCCCACAGGCTGTGATCTTGATACACTTGGTGTCCAGCATCCCATTGGGTTCGTAACGGTGGTCCTCTAGTATGCTGGTGTGTCAGTACAGGATCCTAGGGTTGCACCAGGGAGTTGTCTTGTAGTTCACTAACTGGATGCTACCGTCCTAACACCATCAACAACACAGGGTTTTACTTGCTTGGGAGTTGTCTGACTGTGGACTTCACTACATACCTAGCACTTTAAATGCCAGGTTAGTTGTTGTATTATGCTACTACTAGGGGTTTTGTATTATGGCAAATAGCGAACTACTTCCTGGAATAGCTATTGATTGATTACAGGAGAAGTTGCTATTTTTGGAGATTTTGCTATGGTGTGTTTAATGTAATATGTTTGTTGCATATCAGAATGTGGCTCAAGGTAAGAAGGTCATAGGCAATTTGATAGTGAATGTAGTATAGGTGATTTGTATTTTATTAACAAAAAAATTTGACTTGGGGAGTGCTGTTTTTGTGAAAAGATAGGTGATAAAGTGCATTGATTCAATGATATTCGTGTATGAAATGAAACTGTAGTGTTGGTCAGATTTACATTTGTTAAAATGAACTATATAGAAGAATTGTTTTGGAATGATTCTGGTGTTGTCTTCATCGTTTACCTGGTGTAGTGGAGCAAAATGCTCCCCCCCCCCCATTTTGGAAAACTTGCTACACAGTACACAAATTTAAACTTGTATAGCAATTTTTACAATGTAAACATATATCAAAAGAACATCACCTGAATAATGTTTCCGCTAAAACTTGCTATGCAAATTTTTCAAAGTAAATCTAATGCTGGTTGTCGTAGATAAAGGATAAACTTCAAAACATTAGTTTAATCTTAAAACCGAGCTTTGTAAATGATGTGAATTGTTTAACAATCAAATCTTAGAGTATATTTAAAATCTTGTTCTGTGAGATCTTTGGACTTGGGCTTCACAACATTCTGCTTCCCCTAAAGTTTGGTGCATCCCTTATACATACTATAGGCAAGGCAACTGTTTAACTTTGAGGAGCAAAATTAAGTCCCTAAATAATTATTAAAAATACCAACAGCTGTTAATAAATATGTATTTTTCAGGAAGAAAAATATCAGTGATTCGTCTGTATCCATGGTATCTGCGGTAGTAAGAATATTTGAACTAGCAGCTGTGCGGATTTTCATTGCCAAGTATTTGATTATATAACATGGTACATGTAGGGCGAGTTCTTTCCCTTCAAAGCAAGGTTCCTAGATGGACCTACTTTCTCCACTCATTCACTCACAAAATGTCCAATTTTGTTGTCATGATTGACACCATGAACAATTTGCAATCCAGTTGCCCTAACCATTCACTTGTGTGACGATGTCGATAGCAAAAGCTCTACACGAGTAGCTCTCGACGGTGTCGGTTTCACGTGATTTGATTTCCCCCAATTTCTGTTATATCAAAATGTATATTTAATGGTAACAGTATACATAGTATTTCATTTGGTGTGGCTAATAGGAGCTAACAGGTGATGGTGATTGCCAAGAGAATCACCATTAGGTAGAGCCTTGTGATGGGCAGCGCTAGTTCTACATCAATGAGCCATGACCGTGGCTCATCAGTAGATGTGAACGAGAGAATATTGTGTAAATGATATAGTTTGTTGGATTATCATGGTGGATATTTTAAAATGTATTATGTAGAAAATATATTGACCACAATGTTAGAAGATTTTCTTTAAAGCGGGAGGATTTACTGAGGTTTTCCTGCGGTTGATGTCATACACATTTTACAAAAAGGATACAAACTGATTGATATTCTCAACTGGATGTAAACCAAGCCAGATACAGCCCGAATGACCATCTACACCAGTCATTACTTCCCTATTAGAAGCTTAGTTATTTGGTTGTTTAATTTCTTTCTCTCTGGTGGTAATGCAGAAACAGTCTAATATCACTAAATTTTTGTATTCTTGATCAATTTGGTCAAACATAGACAATACTTTCAATCATTTTGTGCTTGATGTGCTGCAGCTTCATATTATTTTGTATTTTTATTCCCTTAAGTGGTATTCTCAGTACTACCTGATATTAGGAGGAGGTAACAAATGAATTTTCTTGTTGCTACTATCCACTGGACTGCTTGGATGGGCAGGCACGTGCAGAAGCGGTAGTCTAGTTGTCGGCTCATAAAGCACAACATCACAGTTACCAGTATAACCCATGATTAAGGAGTAGCATTCATGCGTTGATATATTAAATATCATTCAATCCCCGTTATAAAGCAGAATATGTTCAAGAAAGGTCAGAGGAGGATTGAAAATGATGATGCCATTTAGTGACAATGGCTAGTAACCTTTTGACCTGTACTGGGCAAAATGTAAGATTGAAATAAAGTACCGGAAGTAGGAGACTGGTTTATTACTTGGTTGTAATGGGGAGATATTTTACAATATTTACATAATTTTACCAATGTACCTTTATCCATGCTCGTATATATTATATAATGCTTCGGTATTTTCATATGTATAGTTTTGTAACCTACTTTTATTAAGGGAGTGTTTTGTTTACCATGATGGGCCTGAGAAGGAAAAAAAAAATGGTGAAAGCCATAGTGCTTCTAAGAATTGTATTATTGTGGTCGGCAATGGTAAAGAAAGAGAGCTCATGTAAGACTCCATTATAGATATCTGTCACTTGATATATTTTAGTCAGGAAATCAAACTGAGCAGTCTAAAAAGTAATAAACCTAAGTGATGATAATATAATTTGTATTAATTTTTCCTTGATATGTGATGTGATATTATGAAAAACAAATAGCATATTATTTTGTGATTGTAAGGATCAGAGAGGAGAGAGCAAGGGAACAAATCGGGGATATTCAATATTGGTTGGTGTCATTGGTGAAAGCAAGGCTCACATCTATAGAACAGTCTTCCATTGAGTTTGGTGTGAATAGTTCAGTGTTGTCATGGCTCATTCTGCTCAACCTATATATTTCTACACAAATACTAATGTTAGATGGCCCCTTTCTGTCTGTGCATTAATTGCCTAATCAGATGTACGATAATATATGATTTTATGACAGCTAAAAATTTTTTTTTTTTTTTTTCTGTATGATTTTGTCATCAGTGCGAGGTATGAAATAAGCAGGATCTAGAAGGAGTCGGGAAATAGTTGACTCTTGTGCAAATGAAAAGAGCTAAGTCTCCTTGTAATTTTGTTGACCAGGAAAACATGGAAGTTTATAGTATGTGCATTAGGTGTGGGCCGAAAAACACTTTTTTTCTCGGATCGACTTGGAACTCTCGGAGAATTTTACTAGGGTACATACTACTATTGGGCTAAAATATCAATGTCCTTCTGATATCAAATATTTTGATTTTTTGAAATTAGTAATACACATTTATGGCAAAATTACTTGATTTTAACTATTTCTTAAACTGTATAACTCTATATTTAGAAGGTCAGTAGAAAAAGCCAATCTTGAAAATTTTGACCTTTAAATATTGAAGATAGGCATTTTTTTTCAGATGCCAAAAAAAATCCTTTTTGGGTAAAAAATCCAATAATATAAACAAAATTTGGGTAGTTTGTTTAGACCCTCCAGAACATCACTTTAAATATATCAAGATCCAATTTTACCATTATTTTTATAAAGACATGTATTTCAGTTTAATCATTGATGATATTTGAGTGGTTAAATTAAGGGGTAGGGGTAGCATTACAGAACATTCCCCCAGTTCTACTGAGTCAAATTTCACAATCTTGGTCTTGTTGGGTAGATATGAACTGAACAAGTACAAACAATACATAAGATATGATTTTAGAGCAGCTCTGACTTGACCAGGGGTTAAAGGGTCATGTGACGCCTGATTTGTAGTAATTTTCAAGGCTGTGTGACCTTTTGACCTCCGGTGAAAACATGGATAGATGAAAATCATATATTATTTATTTTTGGCAATGCTGCAGTTCATATCTATGCAACAATACCACATTTGGGAAATTTGACTGAGTAGAACTGGGGAATGCTCCATAATCCTACCCCTACCCCTTAATATAGCAACGCAAATATCATCAATATTTAACTTACATACATATTTTTAGAATTCAAAAAAATGGTAATTTCCAATTGGAGACTGCTTGGTCATCTATTTGGTAATGTTTAGAATGAGGTCCAAACAAACCATTGTGACCCAAAGTGTTTAATATTGGTTAGATGGCATCTAAGAATGCCTACTTTTCCCAGGATTGTTTCTGCAAATTTCTCATAATAGAGTGGGTATAAAGTACAGAAATAGCAACAAGTTAGGGATTTCTTGTCAAAAACTACATGCTTTTCTGGGCTTAAACATGTAGCTATCTACTGATTCAGATTTTAGCAAACAATTAGTAAGTATTTGTACCCTTGTAAAATTCTCCAGAGTTCCAAGTCGATCCGAGAAAAAAAGTGTTTTTCGGCCCACCCTAAATTGTGCATGTTCTTGTATGTGCATTTCCCCTGCATTCGAGGCTTTGTACTTTATTTGGTTCGAATTTGATGGCTGTTTTGTAGGTTAAGGGGGTGTCAGATTCTGTGAAACTTTTGTGAACCAAAAGAAGCTTCTTCACAGAGTGTGCAGGCTATGTGTAACTTCTCTTTACAAAAATACCAAGAAAAAGTGAGACAAAACAACTAGACTGACAATATGCTGGATTGCCACAACAGTTATGAAGCTCTGAAAATGCCAAATTGATTTCTTTTAATTTGCAATTTGATTAAAATCACCATACCATGATAAATGAAGTTAGACTTAAAATTGGAATATCATAAAATTTTTCTATTAATGTTCAATTGTTCTATTGCTGTTAATGAAATTTCTTTGCATAGCAATATTTTTTTGCACATATTTTGAAAAAGAATTCATTAAAAAAATGAATTTCCCATAGAGGATTATCACAATTTGGCAGTGAATTTTGTCAATTGAAATATGTATCGTTCACCCAGGCGCAAACTGTCTGCTCCGAAAAATAATTGTAGATAAATCGAGGCAAAAAGAATTTTAATGTTAAATTGGCACTTTTGAGGCATCAGTGCCCTCCAACTGGGACAAAGTTCTCAACAACTAGGCTTTTGCTCGTTTTACGGATAGGATTGGGTGGTTGCACAATGCACATATATGTTCAGCAAATTGAGTTGTTTTACCTCCATACCTTGAAATGATATTGTAGACTTTTGTATCTTGGTCATCAATTATCGGTTGTGAAGTGAGCATGGTGAGTAAGCAGCCATGTCATCCAATAAGTGCCATTTTGTCAACTGATATCCATTGACACATTGTCTGTCACACAGAAATAAACCATATTGACATGGTTGCAGAATTCTCCTCCCTCAGTTCTCTAGACTGATATTGGATGACTTGGTATATACTTAAAATATGAAAAATAATTTGTTGATATTGATAATATAAGATGCACTGTAAAAGTGGGCATTTTTGCACTATATTTCTTATTTTGCATTCCAGGCAGCTATAGCAAAAATAACAACACACAAAGATATTTGCTTTGTGTAAGGTCAATGTGGAAGCTTAAGAGAAATAATTAAAAAACATTGCCTTTCAAGGACTAAAATGATAAAAATGGGAAAGTACTTTTTATCATAGAATAGATTGTATGTACACATACAGTTCATGCTTTCATTGTTTACTTCAAGACCCTTGCAATAAATTTGTAACTGGTGGTTTTCGACTTTGTTGATTATTTACAAATAATTGCGTCAATGAAATTTGGGCCAGCGTATTAACACTAATCTGCATTAAATGACCTTTTAGTAGGCTCTTCAGTCAGGGACTTGACACAGGGGCCATTTTTATCGCACGCTTCTCTCTGTGTCTGTGTATGCTTGAGATTGAATATTGAAATTATTGATCGCGTTGCATTTAACTTCCTTAGTCATCATTGCTGAATCACTTAATCAAATCAGTCAGACGCAGGAACCCAACCCAAGGAGGGTTCGAATAAAGTGTCACAATCCCCTGGCTGCCAGACTTCTAATCGCTTCTTCGTTGTTATGCCTTGTTTTTCGGCCACTATAAACTCACAGAAAACAAGGGATAATCACAAGCGTCGGATGACAATATTTTGAAACGCTCGTGCTCCTTGGACGAAGCGACCGTCGGCCAGCCAAGATGGGATAGATAGATATATTGGCAAAGGCTGCAGGCATTTTAGTGATCACATAATAGGCAAAGATTTGCCACTTGTGTGCGAGGGCGGAATTGAAGGAGCCGGTTTATCGAGAGAATCTTAGTATGTCAATGGGGCTGATAATGTACATGTAGTTAATAGCTCACTTGCAACGTTGTCCCCTTCATACCCAGTAAGAGTGTGATCATGTTGTGTCAAATGGGTACATCATGCATGTTTTCTGCAAAGATGACACTTCCTGAATATTTTTTTTTGTAAACTTCATTTTATAGTGGCTTTAATTGTGTGATATGGTAAGCTTATTCTTCAAAAATTCTTTGCAATTACTTTGATTTAAATGATACATGGACATTAATGCAACTTACATTTTAAAATGCCCCCCCCCCATCCTAAAAGCATTAGTATGAGTCATTGGCAAGATTTTAACAAAAAGATAATGATTAAATGATTATGGTTAGGGTAGCAACCAGTATTTGAAAGTTTCTTAGATTTTTCATACCTATTGAAGCAGATCACCAAGCAAATAAGTAAAATAAAAAAATAAAAAATGCATCATGTAGAGACAAAAGCAAAGTTTAGATATGTTTGGTATGTCAATTTTAAGCAGCGTTTGCTTGGTAATCAAGTTTACTCTACCTGATCGTCCGAGCTGTACAGAACATTAGGCATTTTAAAACTAATATTTATCCAATTTGCCAACTTCTACCAAACTTGACTGTCATGTAATTCTTAAATTTCACACCACAGTGCCCAGGTATTGTCTTTTAAAATTCTGCTTTTTTTTCTGGTTGGACAACTTTTCAAGAAGTCAGAGTCTCACTAACAACGCCACTGGAAGCCAGATTTAGCCAAGTTAGTATTAGCCTCAAGCTGGGAACTCGATCTTGCGATATCCTGCATGGTCGAGGGTGGCTTGGGTCCGCTAAAGCAAACTGACAGTCTGGTTATACACTACGCTTTGCGCCATTTTTTTCTCCTCATGGCCCCTGACTGGGTAGGCAGGCGGTCCAAATGTGCCCGAAGCCTACGATTGGATTTCTCTCCCTAGCCACCACTGGTCCTGTATAGCTGTTAAAGAGTCCTTAATAAACGGTCTATGCCAGTGACCTCCCTCCCTTCATAGCGGTTTTAAGGATTTTCCCAGTGACTTCTTTAACGAAGGTAGCATTTGTGTTATTGGAACTTTGGAATTCATTCTTGAATTGATCAAATGTATTTTGTGGTGTAGACTATCCATGTCAGTTTTGTCTGCATTGCTGTGTAGCCTATATCTTAAAGCATGATTGAGAAAAAGAAGCCAACTGCCAGTTGAAATTAACACTTTTCTTGGCATCTTGTGGTTTTCTGGAAGGAGCTTTATAAAAAAATGTGTTCAAAATATAAGTTGAAATTGTCAATTTATCAGAGTTTATTTAGATGGTCTTTTTAAACTGCACACACAAAGTATTGTACTGTTACTCTTACTGGTAAATACAGGTTTCTTAATTCTTCCTTGACATTAACCCCTTGACTCTCTTTCTGCTTTTTACCTTAGTGGAAGGAAAGAAGGAAGAAAGGAGATGAAGAGAAAAGTTGTTTCTCCACTTGGGTTTTGAACCACAGACCTCTCATGACACTTTGTGTGCACAGTTTATATTGCATCACTAAAAGAGATCAGAGACACCCACTTTAGTACGATGAGATCAATCCATGGAAGTTTCAAACTTCCCGATCTTGTACTGTGAATTTGTGAAGAGAAAAGGTCATAGTAAAAATTATTTGTATACACGTAAGCCTTGTTTTTGGTTTAAATGCTGTAAAGACTTACTTGATAGAGGCTGAAGCTTTTGTAACGGAAGTAACCAGAATGTTCCGTCTTATCATTCACAGCTTTGACTGTTCAAAAAACAGACAACCTGTGATTCAGATGGCAGAATAAGCCTAAAAGGATGTCAGTTTAGCAAGTCCACAGGGACAATGTTGGGCTGAATCCTTATGAATAGGTATCCCAAAGGCATTTTTTATTGAAAATGAGATTTACTATGATTTGATGGGTATGATCCATGTACATAGATTGAGAATGACAATGCAGATTCAGTACATGATAAAATGATTTGAAGAATCCTCGCTGCTTGCTTGTTGCTATACTGCTGTATATTATTGTGACTATGAATGTTTCAACTTTTAAACTTGAAACATTAGGCCTAGATCTAGTCCACAGTGACTTGACCAAGATATTTGACTTTGCAGTTTGCACGCAACCACTCTTCTTACTTCAGAAGGTGAATGAACAAGATAGACACATCCAGAGGCACATCCATCTGGTGTAAGATCTTTAGTACAGTTGACAAACTTGCAGGTATAATCGATAGGCAAAAGTGATTTATGCTGGGAAGGTAAAGGCCTCAAATTTGCGATCTCGGGTGACAAATTCTATAGCTTTTGAGCCCTTTTCATTCCCAGCATGCATCATGTTTGCCCATCGATCTCGATCAGCAATATACCTTATGTACCGGTGCAGCAATTAGGCCAAAACTTGTCCACGCATAATTTCTTAAAAAATATAAACAGGGCTCATTATAAACAGAGCCACAATGCACAATAATACAGAGAGCATTTTCAAAAACTGAGCGAGTTTCGGGTTATGTCCCATGAAAGCAAAAGATTAAATTCATACTCAATTTTGATAATAATGACCCACATTTGTCTTGTTAAAGAAAAAGAAGCATCTCTTTGAAATTTTGAATCAAGTTACATGAAAATAATCCAGCTCAAAATTTGGGTTGAGAGATTGTCGGATCGGAGAAAGAGAGAAAGTGAGAGAATGTTACGGAGTGAAGGAAGAGGAATGTAACTAGGGCATTGAACTTAGTTCTATATTTCATGGAGTAGATAGATGAAACTAAGATTCCAACGAGTCAATGATACTGCCTAGAGCTAAGTAAAGCAGCTACACATAACAGACAACCATGTAGCCTATAAAACCCACATACAACCGACTATACCTGCCAACGATTTTGACAGAGACTAAGGTTTCGTGTTCATCATCTACTTTTCTTCGGCTCATTTTTCTGCTGATGCTTACCTAACAAATTCAATTTGAACTTTGGACAGTTGGTGCTGATACTTTTAGGCTTGTCTCAGTGTGTTAGAATAAACCTCAGGTAATTGTCCTAACCCAATTATATTTATGTCATTCACAATTTCAGGCTAAGACCACCTACTTCAGTTTGGTGTGTGTTTATTTACATTTTTCTTCGATAATACTGATGGCAGAACATTATTCCGTAATAATGATGGTGTAGGTTTCTTTTGAATTATATGCATAGTAATCGCCCTAAATAGTAGCAATGTGGAGTCCCACCAAAATTTCCATAGAGGCCTTGTCAATTTGCTTGAGATTTTTATTTGCTTTCTGAGGTCGGTAATTTGTTGCAATCAGTATGTTAGTCACCTAGTATCATTGTCTTGGTCAAGTAATCAATTGATCAGTAGTGAATTAATTGATCAAATGTTTAATTGATCAAATGTTTGATTGATCAAATGTTTGATTGATCAATCAATCAGGCAAGCAAGCGCTGTCTCAACCATACATCAATAATGTTTGATTGAAATGTTTGATCAATCAATCAGGCAAGCAAGCACTGTCTCAATCATACGACATCAATTGTAGTTAATCTCTATTACCCAGCCACACAAGTTTATCTTCACATTGCTTTCAGGTAGGATTGAAGATGTTCAATGTAGCATACTTATTTTTACACAAAACTTGTCTGTATTATTCAATGTACATAACACCCATTCTCACAATTCAAGTTTGTTACAGTTTTGGTCCATGTTTAGTTAGTAAGTTTAGGCCCCTATGTATAGTATTTCTAGCAGAACCAGTTTCAGGTTGACTTGTTGACCCAGCCTTCCTTGCTTCATAGCAGAACCAACTCTAGTAACTCAACCTCCAGCAAGAGTTACTCTGGTGAGAAGTTGACTGTGAGGGTAGTTTGCAGTACAACAGGTCAAGCTGACTCTGTCATCAGGTGATTCTACTAGGTTCTTTAAAAGGTCTGGGCCAAGTGGTGAAAAGTTGAGAGCCTCAGTCTAGGGGAAGTGAAATCAGGTAAAAGTGGGGGAATTTTTTACTGGAGGACATGTTTGTGTGTCTATTATTTTATATAAAAGCGTCCAACATGTTAATTGATTTGCATCAGCGCAAAACTTTTGATGAAAATACTGTAGATAAATGGTCGCTGTCTTGCAAAAGAATTTTTAATGTTAAGTGAAACATCCACTAAGGAGGAATGTTTCATTTTTCAAATTGCACAAAGTTAATTGCATGTAAAATAATCCTGCATGGAGTTGATGAGGCGATTCAATTAGTCCCGTGCTCGTCAACGAGGAAGAAATGTGATAGTCTATCGGAGATGTTCTAAGGGATATTATTTTGTTAAAGGTAATTGTTTGATGGAGAGGTACCAAACTTGAGATGGGGTGATGTGTTTATCAGTAATCAAAGGTGAATAGGTGAAGAAGTGGAAGCTCAAATTGATAGCAAAGGCCACAAAAAGTTACTATCATTACACTGCTCACAAAAGTTAAAGTTATATACAAAAATTTACAGTGATATGTTGAACAGTGTTATTTCACATTACAATGGAGATATGCAAGCATATCCCTATAAAATTACTTAGTTACAATAGGCCTATCTTTCATATAATAGTGAATCTGTGTAAAGTGTTCTAAATTTCCACCTGAATACCTGCATGTCCCTTACTGCCCTATATATAACTGGAATATCAAATTTAGTTACATATCACAGTACATAATCCAAATAAATTAGCACATTATAAGGATCTACGGACCACTTCTTAGTATTATACATTTTGCTCAGAGAAGGTTGTTCAAAACCTTCCACTGAATTTTGACAACTTTCAAATGCTAATGATTGGTAAATTTATCAGGTTGTTGAAATTTTAGAAGGAAAAATTAATCAGGAAAATGAGCAGATGTGATATTTACATGTTGTCACACCTGAGACTGTCTAATGTTGTGAATAAATTGTTTCTACATGGTGCTGTCTAGACCACTCTGCTTGCGTTTTTCAGCAGTGCTGACATATCATCATGGTGGAAATTTGACAACTTTAATGGCGGATCTTAAGAAGTTGCATTTGAGAGTGAAGTTTGTGCTAAAAACTGAAATGTTTGTAAAATCTGTGTACATTATATGGAATTGTGTTATTAAAGACATTCGTTATTTCAAATGTTATAAGCCACTCTTGAAATAAATTGTTTAACTCAACTGTTTAAGGTTTATAATTTGGTCATCTGCAGAGGAAGATCATGAAGAAATAAGATTAGAAGACCCTTGGATCATGAATCACATCTTAAAGAGGAAGCCCGCTAGAGCAGTTCTTCTGGGGTGAAGCAAACCTGCCTGGTTATCAAATGAATCTGTGACAAGATTATCTCTGTGCTAATTGAAGTTTAAATGTTATTACATCAATTAGCAGCTATCAAATTCAGAAATATCCTTGTCACTGATTAATTTGATAACCAGGTAGATTTGGTTCACCCCAGAAGAACTGCTCTGGCAGAATATTACAATTTTCAAGTAATTTTGTGATTTTCATCCCTGAATCCCCTGCATTTACCTTGGCACAATGCTTACCTTGATAATCCAGGTGTTCAGTTCAAATTGTTTACCTGATCATACCTGGCCAAACTTAACATGAAGCCGACAGACCCACGTCGCTGGGCGCCGTATTTACCTGGCTATGGTATCCTGCTAACTTTCTTGGTAGGTAGGGAGATCTAGGCAAGTCTTCCAATGGCAGCTAAATCGTACGTAAACATGAGGGATCGACTCAAAATCTATAGCTTCAAATATGATTATGTGTCTGAGAGAAAAGCTTCCAAAGGTTATAGCGACTTATTGGGATTGACCAATAATGAGAAACATTTATAATGATGTTCGTCTGTTTTCAAATGTGAATCATGTTGTATCTTGACATGTTGTGGTTGATTTATCAATGAAGAAGGCTGGCGTAGAGTTTGCCTCACTGCAAATGCTACTGGTGATTTGTCAATGTACCCCCTTGCAACAACCATAAACAATGCAGTCAGATATGTGAAATAACTTCATTCAACACACACATGAAATATGAAGAATTTGACCAACAAGTAAGATCATTTTAAAATCGCATTAAGTGGCTGAAAAGAACAAAAATGGGGTCATTTTGTCAAAAGGTGGGGGGGGGGGAGGAACATACCAGTGTCCCACCAGGATTGAAGCCTATGCTCAAATACACTTTGCACAAGTGCTCTTCAACATAACACATGAATTTGAATGCTTGTGGCATTTCTAGGGTCTGTGGTGGCATGAGGGTTATAGTGTGCATATCCTGAAGTGATTAGGAATTGGGATGTCCCTCAAATAGCTACATGTATGAAAAAAGAGTTAATTTGTGGCTATGTAGACACCTAAGATATTTGGTATGAATCACATTTTAGGTATGTGCAAAACTGTGCATAAGGAACATGAGGAAAGGTACGTTTTGAAAATCCAACAGGCACACATACAGGTAACATCCTCCTGTATTAAAGGGATAGTCTACAAAATCATGTGATGGACATCCTAATTAATCACTAAAATGTTATTTCTACATCACTAAATGTCAGTTGTACTACAGCCATTGAAGTTGATCAATCACCACTACCCATATCATACCAATGGCTAGATCATAGTAGATGCCCTCACCATCGTGACCTAGACATCCAGGAATGTTCCAGTAGTATTTATTTATTGTTGATATTTACATAAGCCAACTATATGTAAACTAGCATAAAACGTTGGCAGTACTATTGAGATTGTGATAATAACTTCACTGAATATTTTATTTACAATGCTATTTAGAAAGAGATCTAGATAGATATCTTTCTTTATGTGTCAGAGCATGGTCCTTTGTGACAACAAATGTATCATCTATAAAGTATTATGACAGCTTCTGTAATCAAAGTGTCCATGATTGACTTGAATGTTGGATCATCAGATAATGTAAATATCCTGGGTAAATGTGAACCCATTTACAGACCAGCATGCTTATAGGTAGGCTTTTGTACCAGGCTTGAACATTTTGTATGAGACTGGTTCCATCAGGACACACACGTGTATATCTGCACAGAGCAGACATTTAAAGAAACAAACATTTAAAATTATACGTTTACTATTAAAACTACATCTATGAAGATGAAATTGTTCTGCAAAGATATACAGTTTTCACTACATTGAACAACTTAAATCCAATTGCACATGACTCTTTGCAATGCAACGAACAAAGGTGTCCCAGGAGGAATGCAAAATATAGTGATTGGAAATATTCAATAACATGAATTAGAAAATAATTCAATTTGCACTCAAGTTATAACACAAAGTCTTGTTTGAAATACAGGATTATGAAGTGTACACAAATCATCTACAATATGTATTGCTACAGTGTACAACAACCACAACACAGAGCTTGCACTCACATATCACCCAGTAATCAAAGGGACAGATTACATGCAATAGCGCCTCTTCTGTGACAACTTTGACCCCTGGGGTCTCTTTGAGGTCACGACCTAAGGTTGCGAACAGGAAATTGCCTAGGGGTATAATTTGCTACCTTATTTCATGAGGTATTTAACTCATTTTGTGATCCACACATCCAACACATATATACTGAACAGTTATGCACGCCTTTGAAGCCATGCTGAAATTACAAACCTTGTTAAAATTTTATAGCACTAGAAGTGTTTTGGCATACATTACAACAATATTCTGCACAGTTTGTCAGCAGATCGCATCACATCGCTGTGTTATAGCTTTAGAGATGTTTCTCAATTTTCCATCATAAATTGTATGTAATAATAGCACAAAAAACCATATATTTCAGTCAGCTCTTTATCTCTTTCAGAAACAAATCAGTTCACACCATAGAGGGGTTTCGTGATTGCATGCAAAAGATATAATATTTCCAGGGACTGGAGGTGATACCAGTGATGCAAACCGCAAGGAAGAAATAGTTCATACAAAAATGTTTTTAGTTTTAAAAACGAGCTCAATAAATATGCGAGTGAGAGTTTAAAATGATCTACTGATTTGGACAAATTCTTCATATTTTATGTATGTGTTCAAATATGATATATCTGACTACATTGTTTATGTTTGTTGCAAAGGGGTACTTTGACAAATCACCAACAGCATTTGCAGTGAGGCAAACTCTACGCCAGCAGGCCACCCCCAACTTTTCAAGATGGATCGACTATATCTTAGGATTCGATTTTGGATGTGGATATAAAAGATTCTAGGTTAGGGTTAGTATTAGAATATGGTAGGATTATCATTTTTTTTAATCTTTACCTGCCCATCACATAGGCTTTTGGCACTAATCATGTTTATCAAGTTATTCAATTGTAATCAATTACAAAGGTAGACCTATCTAATCTTTTTCTAAATTTGGTGATTGATAAACCAATAATCATGATAATATACAGTGTTCGAATTAAGAAATTTTTTGAGGTTGTACGCCGGACAACCTCATAAAAAATTTTGGTTGTTCGAAAATATTTTTGGTTGTCCGAAATTTTAATGAACTTTTTAAGCTTAAAGTTGCAAGTTTAAAACATACACTAGCGCCTAAATTCACACATCAAACACTTTCCCCAAACTCACCTTGTTGCTAATAAAATATCAAATATATCCAAGAAAATACAAGTTGTATGTTCATCAATTATTTATCATCAATAAATCCATGTTTGTGCCATATCTTATGCTTAAAGGCCGCCAGAATTCATGAATGTTTTCAAGAAGTCAAGATTTTAATATGTACGCAAAACTCTCCATTGAAATATACCTCATTAATTATTCATGAGCTCATAGGGAAATCCCCCAAAGAGACAATGGGCGTTTTGAAACTGATCTGATCTGAATATTTTTTATGCACATTTATAATTGCCTCATGTCTTGAAACTTATAATAAAATCATCAATCACATAGCAACGGTCAGAGGTCAGATTTTTTGCCTGGGTTTTTGCTGGCAGCCAGAATTTCTTCAGACATGATTTTACTATTGCAAGAGCTTGACAGATTCGGGAACCATGCTAGCCCTCGACCGACCCTGTGTCAAAATGCCCAAACCAGCTGTTTACATTTACCGATGCACATGTCCAAGGTTGGGTATTTATAAAATACTGGCTACAAATTATGGGTGTTTTTTACTACATTGGTCATGATTTCTTCTGAAAATTTCAAGATGATAGTAGGCCTACAATGCATTTTATATTAAGCTTATTCAGTAACAGTGGTGCACATTTTTTATGGTTGTAACTTGTAATCCAGACTTGTAATCGAACGCAAAGGACTGAACTTCCCCTGATGCATAAACTTTGTTAACGGTATCGAGGGGCTCGATAAAGTAAACAGATAATGGCTGCGATTGAGTTTCGCAGCTCACGGGTTGTGGAACCACGCTTAAATTCACGCTTATTTTATTCAAAATAGTTTCACATTTTAAATATTACCATCGGCTAAAAGATACTCGTATAAAGGTGAGTTTTGGCTACAGATTTATGGTTGTCCGGCGGACAACCGAATCAGTATTTTTGGTTGTCCGGCGACTTTTTTAGTTGTCCCGGGCGAACGGACAACCAAAATTTCGAACGCTGATAATATACATGTAGGGGTGTGCATGTATGTGTGCATGTATTATTTGTAATGCCTAAAGTATGCAAAGAATCATCTACTCAAATTACTGGAAATGCTTGAATAGGAATGGATACCTCAGACAAGATCAAAACAAAAACCACACAAAACAGGCTTCAACTTCGCTCCCTTTGAAGCCTGTAGATGAATGTGTAAAGTTACATGAAATGGGTTTTTGTTTCTAAGAAATTTGTGTTATGGCTTTCAGGTGAGTTCAGGTTGTGGTGGTTTTTGGAAATAACCAGTTTAGTTTCGGAAGACAGAACCATTTCAAAAGTGCTGAGAAAGCTTATTGAAGTGGTTGATCTATGTAGATGTCTGCTTTGTTATAAAAAAAAGAGGAATTATCAACTAAAGTAAAATAAGTCAAAATCGAAAAAAAAAAAGCAAACTGATGAGAAGTAAAGAAGCAGAACAACACATGCAGATAAAAGAAAATAAATAATTTTACTCTTAGATTGTGGATCAAGAAAAAGGAAATTCTTGTTCTAGGGAATGCTTTGATTCATATTTTGGCCAAGTTGTTTTACACTATAACTTGACTTGATAAATTTGTGAAAAGTTAAGTTGAATTGCACAATATTTCTCAAAACAATCAACAATAGATTTGTGCATATTGACATAATGACTCAAATCAATTCAGGTAGAAAATTATCCAGAATTTTATTCTTTCCTTTTTCTTTTGATTCAAAGTTGGTTACCTTCAACAGATTTTTTTTCTTTTTTTGTAAAAATCAGACAAATGAGATTCCAATATGTTTGGGGAATTTGCTACATATTTTTTTCCAATGGATGATGTCACAGTGCTTTTAAACTTGGCAGCTTTGTGCAGAAATCGTCCCAATCAACATGACCAATTACATGAACACTATCTTTTTAGTGTAAAGAGAGCCCTCTATTGGTCACATAACATAGTTAAACCCCCAGATGGTTGTCTTTGTGAAAATCATGCTACAATCAAAATGAACAACTCAGTCACAGTAAGTTACACTTTTTTGTAAGTGGCCGGCCTTCAGCCAAAACCAGCTGGACTGAGGTGGATTTTCAAGAATCACAGTCCACTAGTATACTTAGCAAACTAGGTTTATTTGTAGAAACATAATTTAGATATCCATTTTTCCATATGATGAAATTTGTAATTTTTCTTGGCTATAATTAATATTTTCAGATCCAGAGAACCCCATTGATATTATAGCATAGAAAAGGTTACACTGAATTTAGTAATTGTAACAATATTGGAAACTTATTGCAATGCAGATACTTGTTTTTCCTCTTCTTCCAATAAGAGTCATTTAGAGTTAGAGGCAAAGAGCGGAGTCCAGGTCGACAAAGTGCAATGTGATTATCTAGCCCACTCTTCACTCTGGAAGTCTTTGATTAGGCCTCCAAGCTACAGGTGTAGCCCTATGTAAACAGGCTAATATGAAATTAGCTAACAGCTCTTTAAACATCCAACAATATTATTCTCTGATTAAGGCACTCCATGAACACAACTTGACTGATATTAATTTTCTCGTCGCTTTTCTTTTCACCGAAATTGAGACGTGAAGGAAAATGGGAAAAGATAACTTATTCAGACTGCTGTTGGAATATTTGTTGAGTGAGATTGAAGGAGACATTAGTAGAGAATTGTGTTGTGCATTCATGTGGTAGAATCGTACAAATCATAATTTTTACCGAATTTAAATATTGATTAGGTGGAATCAATTTAATTGGTTATTTGTTGAGAAATTATGAAGTATTAGATTGTGGTAAGGCCTTTTTTGTTGGTATAATGAGATTATTTTTCTGTTTTTACGCCATGGTTGATTTGGTTTCAGTGTAGACTAACTATCCACTATACACTGTAGTTGCAATTATGGTCAATCAATGACTTGCCGGGCTGAAATCAAAACATGGTTTTCGCGATTTATCCCATGTTTAAAAAATAATGGCATTTTTGCTTATGTCAACAGCGGATATTCGTGCAAGTAACTGCCATCGATAAAACAGGTCATCTCGGTGTAAAATCGGGGGAACGGACCGGGCAAGAAGCAGTTACGTGTATTTATCTAAGCAAAGCTGTGCAAATGCCACTGGCCAGGTTCACTATGTGGCCTGAAGTGGTTGGTTGTACATTGAAGAGAATGAATATCTACTCAAATTGGCGAGTAGCTTGCTTGATGATAGCAATAGTAATGGTAAAGTACAACTACGAGTGAAGACTGAGCTCTTAAATGGCCACTTTTTGAACACTAAAGTGTTCAGAGACAAGGGCAAAATTGTGATTGCTGAATAAACTTGGACATGGATTCATTCATGTTTTGAAGTTATTAAAACAGGATTTCTTTTTTCAGTGACTGCTATTGGGATAGATTATAATGCAAACAGATATTTTACAAAGTAAACTTAGATATGGACTGGCAGATTTTGCCTACAGGGAAGTGGAGAATTCAGGATATACTGTTGATTTTTTGGCAACAGTTATTAAACATACAGTGGTATTCCACACACTATTTATAGAAACAAACGGTTAAACAAGAACTTTTCTATACTGTGTCTCGTCTCAAGTTGAAAGTAACGCCATGTTGGATTTCACAGTGGCGGATCCGAGTCGCATATGATAACCAAATCCTGCGAGGTGTATACACACACGCATGTAGAAGGGCAATTTGTCTGCGCGCTTGCGATGCAACCGCGTAAACGCACTGATTAGAATCTGCCACTGCAAAATCCAACATGGCGTTACTCTCAACTTGAAACGACAGACTATAGTCAATGCTATAAAAATCCCATAATGCCCCATGGTATTGTTCTTTCATTGTTCAAATGTTTGTTTATTTGCTTGTTTCTAATTGATTCAGTGCTAATTTGAAAAAAAAGTGTTGTGTTATATATTCTTATCTTATAGGATTTGTATACTACAAACAAAACCAAAAAAATGAAATTGTACATCAAAACTATTTGTCAATGCTTTTTAGATTTGTTTGTTTGTTTGTGTATTTTGACGCCCGGTTCTAGTTGGACTCGCTCAATTTATCACTGATCCAGTTCATTCAATTAATTAAATGGATTTTAATATATAATATGGCATTTCGTTGTTTGAAGTTGAGAAAATTAGTTACGAAAGAATGGAATTTTTTTCATAGTTTTTCAGGAGGCACGCGTCAACTCTTGTTGGGTCATTGCGGTTTTGATCAACTGGCGGGGTCTGACCTTTTGTTCCCCTGGTCCCTGCAGCGATATGATCCCGAGTCAACCCTAATAAATGACCAACACAACAGTGAAATGAAAAACAAGAATTGCTAAGTCTTTGTAACAATAAAGAGAAACAAATTTTCAATGTCCTGGGGTGTGTGAGATTTCTTTTCTAGTTTAGTGTGTTAAGGAATCGATAAAATGGGTTAGTTAAGCCTAAATGTGACAAGCGGCGGTTACATTCATGTTGTGATACATGAGACATGAATCAGGAAAAATTAGCATAATTAGTGTAGTACACTGACCCCTTTCTTGTAGATGCTACTTGCTAGCATTGTTTGGTCTTTTGTTTCCGCAAGCTTATAACATTTGATCAGAGACTGGGATATGATTTAAATGGGTAGTAAAACATAAATCATTAGTTAAAATCATCAAAGATGTTAAATATGGAGAAAATAATAATATGCACATAAATAACAGCCATACATCCATGCTTGCTTGATGAGATTTGAAAAATTGGGGAAAAGACATGTACTTGCAAAATGAGCATGCTATTAAATTGGTCATTTCCATGTAGTGAATCCCCTATAACAAAACACCTTGGTCGTTATTAAAAACAAGATATGGTTGATATGGCGTGTAACCATGACAACATGAAATTGATAGGGTTATTTGTCATTTTTGCTTTGTTGATTCAAAGCCCTAGCAAATCTCCATAACTATACTTGGTACACTCCAGTTTCACTTTCATCAAAACCATGGCACGCTTAATGCAAGGATATGGTGTCCATTTTGTAAAATTAAGAATTAATCTTAAAATATAGAATATCATATACTATGCATTACGTTAAGACTCATGACGCCAGTGCATGTATTAAGCAACAGACCAATTATGAGCTATTATCGATGAAGACCTGTAAGGGTAGGCCTTATATGTGAGATTATGTCTTTAACTAAAATTATCCTTTTGGATTAAGTGTGGCTGATTTGACCTGACTGCTATTTAAGGAGGTGATGATTTATAATTAATCATTAATTATTGTTAATTACCTTTATTACGAAACAAGACTTCCACCTTAATGACAGGATATTTCCATCATTTATTTTTACCCAATTGTTTTTTTCTTTAGGAAAAAGTGCGATATTAAATAACGCTTATGTGACTTTGGGTTGAGTGATTGAACATTGCATGAGGAGTGGAGGTAATTCATGTAATTGGAAAAGGTTCAAATGAATTAGATAAAGGCCACTAGAAATATGATATCTCAGAATTCAGTGATTAATAGTTATTGGTTATGAAATAACTATATGCTGTTTGTATATAGGCCCCTATGTAGGCCATGCGCAGAAAATTTTGGCAAGAGTTGACAACATTATGGTGGGATCAACTGACGACCAGTATCTGGTTGTTACTTTCATGAACGAAAATATTGGGGTACATGATGTTCTATTATGGCAGTTTCTTGATTTTTGCAGTTTAAATTACCATTTAACATAATATTTGATCTTTTAATTTTTCCTTTTTTTCACTCATTTAAAAAGCAAAAATTGAAGGCGAAAGCCGGAAGCTAAAACAGCAGCAAATTT
Organism: Amphiura filiformis; assembly: GCF_039555335.1. Lineage (NCBI taxonomy): Eukaryota > Metazoa > Echinodermata > Ophiuroidea > Amphilepidida > Amphiuridae > Amphiura > Amphiura filiformis. The sequence continues at coordinate 79,017,401 of NC_092628.1, forward strand.
GACCTATATGGGTTTGTGGGGCAAATGATTTATGATATCCAAGATATATGGGGTGTGTTTATAAGCTGCCATATTTGTATGGTTCATCACACTTAGCAGTAAAGCTTGTGTTTCTCCTGTCTGCTCTTTGGAGAGATGAAAATTCTGAAAACAAACTGGATTCCCCAGACGCTCGCTGCATAGGTTCTTTTTAATTTGGAGTATTTTTTGGAGAGAAAAAACAATTGTATACTTATTGTAAGCCTGTGGCATATACTCCCCTCTCAGAAGTGAGAGGGACATACACAAGCGCACGATACTTACCTCCCACGACCTGATCTATGCACAAAACGAAGTTTGGGACCACAAGAAACCCCTGTACCACAGAAAAGGTTTTGGCACCCCGGAAGAACGGGATGACAACGCCCAGGTGTTGGTGTCGCCCAACACTAACGAGATATCGCCCTCACCAACACACGCTTTCTTGCACCCTCACGTGTGAGAACGTATGACTTTCTTGAGGGGTGGAACGATAAAACGCTGGAAGGGCTCAGGTCGTGGGAGGTAAGTATCGATGCGCTTGTGTATGTCCCTCTCACTTCTGAGAGGGGAATACACTCGCACCCTCTACTTACCTCCCACGACCTGATCTATGCACAGAATACCACTGAGAGCAAGGAGGTGGAAGAAAGTCGTGAGAGGTAAGGAGGGCACACAGTGCAAACTCCGCTCAACCACAACAAAAACCACCCAACCCAAGACTCACCTAACGCCCTCGATCCGATCCCTGGCGGCCTGCAAGCAGTGCTGAAGTACCTACAGCTGAATGACTTGCGAGGACGTCCTTGAGGTAGGTCGACTGGAAGGTGGTGGGGCTCTTCCAGCCTGCTGCGTCAAGCACCTCCCTCAGGGACACCCCAGAGTGGAAAGCCCAAGATGCTGCTTGGGATCGAATGTCGTGACACCTGACCTGTGACTGTGACTGTGTCTGAGGACCCGTCATCCGTTCGTGATGTTTTTGGTGGGCGCAACGGATGACGGAGGCAACCCAGTGGCTGATAGTGCTCCTAGCGGCCGGCCTAAATGGCCTGGCCGATGTAATGAAAAGCTGCCTGATGTCCCCCCTGATCTTCTCGGTACGCTTTAAGGACGATCTAAGGGCCCTAACGGGACATGACGGTTTCTCCGCCTGTCCTGCGACCAGGACCAGATCAGGGAGGAACACCGGGGAAGGAGTAAATGACATGGTCTGGTTCTTGGCCAAGAAACCGGTCCTAGGCAGGATGGAGACACCCCGGTTGGTAAAGCGTAAATGGTGCTCGTCGATCGACAGAGCATGAATATCAGAACAACGCCGACCGCAGGCCACTGCCACTAAGAACACTGTCTTTAGTGTCAGGTCCTGCAGCGAGAGGTCCTCCATGGGCTCGAAGGATTCGGCTAGATATCGCAACACCAACGGGAGGTCCCACTCCGGAACCAGGGAACGGACTGGGGGCCTCTCCGAGAACATGCCCTTAATGAGGCGGAGGGGCTGGACTAGAGGAGACAGTCATGCCTCCCCCAAAGCCATGATGGACCGCTGCTATGGCCGTCCTGTACGCTTGGGCAGTCCGAGGCATACAGCCGCCGTGGAAAACTTCTGTAAGGAAGTCCGCGACTTCGAATAAAAAAAAAAAATGGGGGTCGATTTCTCGACCGGCACACCACCTGTAGAACCGGCGAAGTCGCTAATCGTAAGTCTGTCGAGTCGACTGTCGCCTTGCCTTTGCAGCGGCGCGGCAGCCGACTCAGAAAGTCCCGCCGCCTGGTAGGACTGGCGGAAATCGCCAAACAGTCAGATGGAGGTTGTTGATCACTCCCATCTGAACCTGCTGGCGTGACGGAACGGACAGAAGATTCCCACGGCGAGGAAGGCTGACTGGCTCCCCACTAGGAGGTCCAGGAGGCGGGGAACCACCACTGCTTGGGCCAGAGAGGAGCGACAAGAAGGAGAATACAGCCTGGAGAGCGGGCTACCTTCTCCAGCACCCGAGGATCAGAGCAATGGGAGGGAAGGCGTGGCAATACACCTCCCAGCTCTCCCGCATGGCGTCTCTGCCTATCGCCTGGGGGTCTTGACCCCAGGAGCAGTAGGTCGGAAGGTGGTGGTTACGATGAGACGCGAACAGGTCGACATGCGGGCGATCTAACCTCTGGAAGAAGGAACGGCAGACTGCGGGATGAAGATGCCACTCTACTGACGCTCCCCTCTGGGCCAGGCGCGTGGATGACTGAAGCCCCCCTCGGGACAGTGAATCGGCCAGGGTGTTGTCTACCCCGGCCAGATGCTCCGCACGGAGGGAAATATCCCGCCGTAGACACCACAGGAGGAGGGACACCGTCTCCTTGCAAGGCTGGGACTTCTGGTGCCCCCCTCCCTGTTGATGTAGGACACAACTGTCATGCTGTCGCATCTGACCAGGATGAACAGGCCGTGAATCCGTGAGACCCAACTGGCGGAGGGCGAGGAAAATGGCCCACAGCTCGAGGAGATTGATGTGTCTCCCGAGCTTGAGTCCTCGACCAACGCCCGGAGAGCCTGGCGCCCTGAAAGTGGGCTCCCCACCCTGACTTGGATGCATCCGTGGTAAGGACGTGGGAAGGGCGGGGTTTCGGGAATGGAACGCCTATCTGAACACTCGGCTGACCTATCCACCAGGAGAGGCAGGGGAGGAGATGCCGAGGGACCGGAATCCTGAGGCTCAAAGGATGGCGCCACGCTCGATACCGTCCGAGGAAGTACAATTGTATCTTCCTCGTGCGTAGCCGGCAGCCTGGAACCAGATCTATGAGGCTGGCCATCAGCCCTAGAAGGCGAAGCCACGACCGAGCCTGGACCGATGCTGCCTGCCTGATCTGCAGAGCGCAGAGCCGAACGTCGGCGATCCTCGAGTCTATAGGAGAAACCCGCCCCTGGCGAAGTCTATAGTCGCCCCTAGGAACTGAGGCGACTGAGATGGGGAGAGAAAAGACTTCTGGTGGTTTATGATAAACCCCAGGGACTCTACCAGCCTGCACACCCCTGAACATCCTGGCGCAGACACTGCGGAGAGGGGCTACCAACAACCAGTCGTCTAGGTAGACGAAGATCGTGATCCCCTTCATCCGGAGAAACTCTGCCACCGACTTGACCAGTCGAGTGAATGTCCGGGGGCCGTGGAGAGGCCAAACGGGAGGACCCGGAACTGAAAGGCGGTACCGTCGAACACGAAGCGAAGCCATTTCTGGTCTGACTCGCAGATTGGTACGTGGAGGTATGCATCTTTCAGATCTAGGGTGACTCCCCACCAGCCTGGCTGAAGGACAGATAACACAGCGCGCAGCGTCTCCATCCGGAAACGTGGGGCCTTGATGTAGGCATTCAGGGGCTTCAAGTTGAGGATTGGGCGCCACTCCCAGTTTCTTTGTGGTAAGGAAGAACGTGGAGTAGTGGCCTGTCGGAAGGCCCTGGGGAGAGGTGTGATGGCTCTCTGTGTTAGGAGAGCTTCGATCTCCCCACCAAGGCCTCCCTCTGTAAGGGATCCAGCGGTGACGGGTGACTCGAACCCCCGAACCGAGGAGGACGGAGGTGAACTCGATCTGGTAGCCTAGAGACACTGTCTCTAGGACCCATCGGTCTGAGGTCACCCCCCGCCAAGCCCTGGCAAATGCCAGTAGACGACCACCCACTGGGAGCGGGCGGTCGGGTCCCGGAAGGGAGTCAGAACCGGCGTCCCCGACCGCGTCCGCCATAGGCGGACGGGTCGTTACGACCGCACCGTCACTCTTGCCTCGCCCTCCCTTGCGACTGCGATTGCGGTTGTGATTCCGCCTGCCGCCTCTTGCACCTCGCACGGGCCAGAGGGGCATGGGTGGCTGGCGGAAATAACGGTTGCAAGAGGGAAGGATACTGCTGCTGCTGCTGCTGAAATTGCTGAGCAACCAGCTGCTGCTGCTGGGGCACCTGGATATAGGTCGGGTTGGCTGTCTGACCTTTGGACCGAAACCGCTTGGGCGCTGATGTGGCCGGTGCCTTTGGTTGGCTGGCCTCCTTAGCCGCCTTCCGTCTGGTACGTTCATCTTCGGTCAGCCTGGGAAAGGCCCCCCGAATAGATCAGTACCAAACGGAGCAGACCTCAACTCTCTTTGTCCGAGAAGTTGAGCGCCTGGGCGACCAAGGCTCGGCGCCAGCCAGGACAGACCGAGTTGAAATCCGGCGAAATGCTCCGCTGAGAGATGATTGAGGTCAGCCAGCACATGTACCGCCCTCAGTGTCGCCTCAGGAGACAAGGACCTTTCCTTGTCCAGCAAGCTCCGTGCTAGATGAGCGCTGACGAGCTGTTGGACATTGGAAATGCGGAGCCCGTCTCTGGCGAGAGACTCCAGGGACCGTAGCTCCTCATCCCGGGCGTTATCCCAGGGAGGCACCTTGTGGGGCGCCTTTGGTCCAGCCTGCCTGGGGCTCCCTCAACTCCTGAGGGAGGGAGCTCTCCGGCGACACTTGGTCCCCTTATCCCGCTCCATCTGGCGATAGGCCGCCTCCGGACAGAGGGGGTTTCTAAGAACGCCACATCCTCTGTAACGTGGGGGCGCCCGTGCCAGCCACGGGAGGCGGTCTACCTCACCCTTATCCTGTACGGCCGTGGTGAGTGCCTTGATGTCACGCGATAAGGGGATGAAGGGCGTCGACTTGGGGTGCTTAGCTGGCTTTGCAGCATATCCTAAGTCGGAAGCCAGTCGCGGAGGCGGCTCGCACTCCAGTCTCATCTTAGCGTCCGATAGGGCGGCTGCGAAAAAGGGAGCCGAGACCTTAGGGAGTAAGGAGCCTCTCCGCAACTGGTCCTCCTCGGAGCCTTGAGTCGGTGCTGGGAATGAATAAGGGTCCCCCCAGCCTCGACACTGATCATAACTCCACTGGTACCGTCCAGGTGGAGCCGGGTCGGGCTGAGGAACCCCTCCCCACCGAGATCGCTCCTGATTGGGGCCACGCTCTGGACCGGCGGCCCGACCGCTCTGCGGTCGAATGTAAGGAGAAAACCTTGAGTTTCTGCAGCGAACGTCGAGCCAGCTAAGCTCGGGGAAGGTGTGGAATCTGAGCCTGTGAGCCTGACGGAAGGAAGGACTGGGTCATACTCACTGGCGGAGGAAACGACGAGGGCCTGGGACCAAACGCGAGAGAGAGTAGGATCGACCCTGTTGGTCGGCCACGGTGAACGTGTCTGGCCAAAGTGCTTGGCTCTGCAAGGGAATACCGACCGAAGAGGGTTGTTGGGAAGCTCCGAGGGAGACCGAGAAAGGCGCTGAATGACTGACGGGTCGCGATGAACTAGCGGGATATCAGAGCCCTCTGTCAGCCCTGGGGAGTCGAAAAATCCCGAAAAGACTCTACCTCCGTCTGACTCTGAGAGCCATCTGAAAGCTCATCATAGCTAGCCTCTATGCTAATCGCATCGGACTGCGGATCCGGACCTGTTGAAGGCAAACCTGGACCCACTGGTCGGGTTACCGCCGAGGGCACCTGACCGGGATCTTTGCCTAACAAACCAATGAGTTGGTTCATGCGGTCTAACGCCGACGGGTCCGAAAGTGATGAGATGGCGTTGACAGTGCCTCAGCCTGAGATGCGAGCATTGACTGCTCTGGGATCTCGGATGCTCAACCATCGAGGGAGCAGCTAGGGCAGAGGAGGATCCCGAAACACGCTCTGGCCAGGGGCGGCGTAAAGGGATCCGGAGCGGTTGACCGGTGGACCATGGCTGCCGTCGGGGTCGCTCTACCGTCCTGGACGGACGGGAGGCCTTCCGACGGTCGAGCCGTGGAACCATTGAGTCGACCGCACACGGGAGGACGCCTGAGCAGCGCCTCGCCCGGGGCACTCAACCCGACCGCAACTGGTGCCGTCGAGGAGTGGCCGCTCGGGCGCGAGCCAGCCCATTGCTCAGAGGATGCGGGGCCGCATACCCACCTCGGCACTCGACCCGACGCCCGTGGCGCTCAGGGAGCCGCCGTGAGGGTCTGAGCCTCCTAGCATAAGGGCGAGGCGGAGCCAAAAAGGCTTGGGGCTGCCCGACCGAGGGACAGATAGAGAGATTGACTCTCTCATACCTGGTCTCCTGGAGCTAGAGGACACAGGGGACGGAGGACAAACTCCCTGGCTGGCGGGGCTAGGGACACTTTCTTCGCCGAGCCAGACGACTCCTCTGCGAAGAAGAACGGCGCTTATGGTTCCTGTCCCTAAGCCCCTCCACCTTACGTTGGTGAGACTTCTGTAGTTTCACCTTATGGGCCAGGGACCTAGCCCAGGCCTCCTTGGACCAGTCACGGTCAATGGTGCACGGTTGGTCCGGTGAGCACGACCTACAAAGCAGGCATGCCTCATGCGCATCGTCTTTCCCAAGGAATGCCTTGCACGCAACACACTGCCGAGGTTTGCTTCTGGTCCCCAACGCCTTGGAGGAGTACTCTCTTTAGACATTTTGATAACTACCTGTAATGGAGAAAGGGTACGAAAACATGTAAACTCCCTCTCGTCTCCGACGGGACTGGAGGGAGGGACCCCAGGCGTAAGAGGAGGGGATAAGCAAGAGTGTCAACCTGTAAGGGTCACAGACTCCCCAAGGGGAGAACCCCTCCTCTACCGCCAGAGAACCCAAAACATGAAAAGGCGCACGGGATCCAAAAAAGTGAACACGAGATCCCCTACTACTGAGAGGTGCGCATGGGAACAGTTTTGACATAGGCCCCGCACTATTAAGCGAAAAAACCGCCCGAATTTTAAGCTTACCACATGTGCGAGGGAAAAATGAATCAAAACACCGACGACGAAAGCCAAAGTACACGGGACAGAAGGGGAGATCGCCAAGAAAAATCCCGCGACCTCCCAGTGGAATTACCAGGGGGAGCAGTGAAAACCTATGAATATTTTACTTGGGCGGTCTCACTTGACCACAGAGACTACGAGAAACTAGCAAGAAAAAAACATCACAAATGGAAAAAAATCTTGCTAAAGTTACAGAAAATATCACCGAAGTGATTACTGATACTTGCGTAACCGTTACTCGAAATAAGCCTCACGCTGCTACGATATTTCTCAACAGAAATTGGAGCTCTTAAGTAACACGTCCTTGTTGGTGCAAGAAACGAATTGGTGAGGCGATATCTCGTTAGTGTTGGGCGACACCAACACCTGGGCGTTGTCATCCCCGTTCTTCCGGGGTGCCAAAACCTTTTCTGTGGTACAGGGGTTTCTTGTGGTCCCAAACTTCGTTTTGTGCATAGATCAGGTCGTGGGAGGTAAGTAGAGGGTGCGCAGTGTATCGTAGTGTGGCTTTTGAACTTGTGTATGATACCAGCAAGATGCTGTAGGGAGAGCAAGCCTACTGATTGTCATCCTCACTTTTCCCACCAAATAAATTTGGTTCCAATCCCACACATCAATTAACTATATTTGAGGGGGGAACTAATTTGTGCATTAAAAATTAATCATTAATTGCGACAATATAACCTAAATTTCCACCCTCGTTTGAATACAGACTTGTTCTAAGGTACTCCACTTTTTTTTCTAATTTTCCCAAACATGAATTAAGGTAATCAAGATAATTGTTCTCTCTCCATCGCATCAATACACCCAGGCACCAATACTTGCTTAGGTTCATCACACCTTTTCATCACATTTTGTAATTTAATTAAGACTTTGTTTGGATGGACTTTTAAATTTTTTGCAGTGACATTTGCAATATTGATTTTAACCTCTAGCTTTGGCTCGGTCCATAAAGGCAGGAGATTTCCGGAAGCACCCATACCCCGTTTGGATCCGATTTCGCTGGTTTTCTTTCCTCGTCTTGCACACAAATGATATAATATCTGATGGTAGATGGAGTAATATAAAACCTTTGAACTGCCTTGTTAATCCTTGCCTGCTTTGGTTTCATATTTGGTGAGGGATCAATCGCAAATAAGTTTCTGTGTCTCAATTGGGAAAGGTTATCTTTTTGATAGAAATTTATACCATCTCTCCCATAAGCAGCCTTAAAACATTATCTTGTTTACCCAGGAGGGACTTAAAATCGCAACGATTTCTGAAAACATACACCACTTGGATTCATTTTGCCTGTTGTCTCTCCAGTATTGTATTTATGTGTAGTTACAGTCCCAGTGCTTGCATTTCAAAATCATTTTGCTTTGAAGTAGCTGAAATTATGATGAGGTACTTTATGAGAGCTGCAGTTGTAAATTGATATTTTTGATAATGATGATGAAATTGAAGAGCTGGGCTAGCTTTATATGGTATAGTCTATATCATCACATGAATGGTAGCTATGATAGTTGGATAGCTAGCAAGGCAGACAGAAAGATGAGACACATAGGTTAGGGCAAATAACACATTCAGTATAATTTAGTCAACTTTATCTGAAGCCCTGAGGTTGAAATTAGGATAATCATGATAATTCTAGACAGTTTACACCAATTCTTTCTTAAATTAGCAAGATGAAACGTCACGTTAGTTTGTTAACTACATTATTATTTCAGTCAAAGCTGAGCTCATTTCTAGAGTATTTTACAAGCTATAACGTTGATGATGAAGGTCTTTGGACGTTACTTAAAAATATATAACTCGAACTTTAATTTAATTACATAGACTATTATTGTAGATAAGCAATTTCCAACAGCTCCTTTTTCACCTCAAATATTCTTTGGCAGATTGGTGTATAAACTCATGAATAACCGAGGAAGATTTAGTGAAGAAAACAATCCACATAAAGCAATGACACCAATTAGACTCCAGTGGATGATTCTTTGTCCAAAAACTGCAATGACTTGCCAGGACCAGTTCCCTTGTACAAGGAATATGACAATGTAGTGAAGTGTGTGAAAAATGTTGACAAAGGTCTTGCTTTTGCAGGATTCTGGAACAGCATGGGCACATAATTATTTTATTTTATGGTATTCCAGAAAGTGATCTTGATTCCAAACTGGATAGGTAAAATAGTGTACTATCAAGTAATATTAGGGTCAGCTTCTAATTGACTCCATTTTAGAATCAAGCAGCTCTCCAGTCAGTCAGGTTGCTGAGTTCAAATCTGAGCTGGACATCACAGTACAGTAAGGTTATTCACCTGGCTACTTATTAAATTATTATTTGCCACAATTATTGACTACCAATTGGTGATATTGTTTTTGAATTGCCCTTAAATACATTTTTGCTCTCCAAGTGCAAAACCTTGACCATTTTGGAACACCCTGAGGTTATTTCAAGATTAAGAAATTGTAAGCATTTTGTGGTGTTTTTGTTTTGTTAAAAAGAGGTCATAATATGAGGTATATTGTGTGTTGGTATAGAGAGAAGAATCTACTTGTGGTAAGATGTTGCATGGTTGCTGAGAAGTTATCATCTTCTCATGGCTATTTAATAAAAATCCCTTTAAAAAGAGATGTGCTAGGACATGGTTATTCACGATGAGTAATATCATATTTTAATTTAAATTGTGACTGACTTTGCTTCTTAAAAATTGTATCCTGAAGAGAAGAGTACATGTAGCATTTGTAGAACAGAAAATGGTTCTTTTATTTGGTACTTTCAAGTTTCTTTTCTTTGGTATTTTCAAGATTGACTGAATTCAGTGCTCATCTTAATAAACCTTTAAGTAGAAGTTCCATTGCATTACTTCACCATAATCAAATGTGCTGGGAATTCAAATCATGCCATCAACAAGATGAGCGTCAATAAGGCTTGATGACATTAAACGTGTCACCAAGGCAATCCAAGAGTAACTGGAAAATGAATATAATTTTTTCTATGATGATGATGATGGCATACATAACATGAATGAAAATCAAATTTGTGGATGCATCTATATCCTGATGAGTTGATATGTGTCTAGTGCTCAGGTGTATGTCTTCAAGGCAGCCTAAATTATAGGCAAGAAATGGCACCAATTTGTGTTGCGTTAAATGTTGCCTGCAGAACATTAGTTATAGCACTATTTGAAAAATTAATGTAGAAAGGCAAAAAATAGCCAGTCTGTGTTTCAGGAGTTATTGAATTATGATTTTTTTAGGGTTGATTAAATAATGGTATGCCCAGTTGATGGGTTGGTCCCTTTTAAGTGATGGGAATCACCTGAGGTATTTTAAAAGCTCAATTTAAATCAAAATTGCAATATAATTTTCATTATATTTTATGAAGTCATGCTTAATCAGTGCTGTGGGTTTGAAGTCACTTGGTACAGTTTCAAACTTTCTTCTGTGTAAATGTAAAATAAGGAGTTGTCTGACTGAATGTGAAACGGGTAAAAGTCAAGTTCTTCGATGTGCAATTCAGAGCAGGATTATGATACTAAGATATGTATCAGTCTATTATGATTTTCCAAGTTTATGTTATAATTGATTGTTTCAGCAAGGAAATTATTGGGAAAAACCTGTCCTTTCCCCTCACCAAACAGGGCAACATAGATGGGATGTTCAGGAGTTAGTCAGAAAAAAACACTTCTAAGACATAAAGTTGGTGATCATCACATTACCAGAAGAGTGAATCTTTACTGAAGATTCTTTAGGTTTAAAGTATTGACAAATTAAGGATCAACATGGAATAAGGAAAGAAGCGAAGTTGTGTAGTTGACATTTAAAAACCGACTATCCAGTGGACTGCCCAGCCAAGTCAACTCTCTCATCAGTCGCTTTATTTATCAAATACAGTATCAGTAACAAAATGGGAAATTAGCTATAGATTTTCAATTCCTGTCTCACAAAAAGAAACATCCTTAAAAATGTGTGGAAGTTATCTCCGCTGAGGGTGGCGGGCTTGTGAATCCTTATTCCTATGACAGTACTATATTCCTGTTTTGTCAAATTACCTCATTAATTCCTACTATTATCTGCTTGGCAAAATTCAATTTCACAACCATTTCTTATCTCTTGTCCATTTTTCCTGTCTTTGACCCATTTCAACAGAAGGGTGATTTGAACTTCAACCCCTCTGGATATTCTGCAAAATCATGCTATTTTAGACACATTTCAGGCACATCGCCTCCTCCCCAGAGTGGTCTCCTCCCCCTCCCCTCAGATTGAAGGTTTCTGGGCACACCCCTGTTTTAGTAGTAAATTGTCACATCATTGTTCGCAGATAATTATTATCATGGAAATAGAAGTTGTGATAAAAAACAAAAGTTGAGTTGAGATTTAAAATGGCCTCACTTTGCACTTTGGAATTTGTACCTTGCAAGTTTACTTTCACTACTGGCATTGTATGGAAGTGATACTACTATTGACACTGTGTTATGACTGTTTAGTTCATGAAAACAAATCTGTGGTATATTTTCCCCCTTGTTAGGTGAAGATTATTACTTAAATTTGCGGAATATTAATTTAGCCAATTTAAATTAGATGCAAAATTAAATTCCCATGAGAGTTGTATAATTAAGATGCTCAATCTCATGAAGTCCATTGAAATGTCGACTGGTTAAACCTTATTTGATACCTCTATTTATGTGCAATGAACTTCCCAATTCATTTTCATGATGCTATTAGTATTGCATACTATATTGGCTTATACACGTATCTATGCAATTGGCCTTGCTGATTTAGCAATACAGTTATTGGCAATATATAGCATATCCTAATGCATTTTGTCCGTCATACAGTGTACCTTTGAAGATATAGGTTGTGTGTCCCTTCCCAATTGACTTTGAAACAAATGGCATGCACTTCTTTTTGTTTTGATATATCATTGGCATTTTTCCCCAAGGGCCTCTTTAATAAGGCCTTAGGAACCTACGAGTCATGGGTGCTTTCCTGTGTGTTTTGTACTAATTAGTAACTATGTCTGATCTCTGTGTAATTGTTAACGAGGCTTACAACAAGTCTTTGCGCATCGTAATTGCTTAGAGAGATGCACAGAGGGTATGAGTGTATGTGTCAGTAGGTGCATACACATGCAAGTATGTAGGGCCTATAGGTGTTTGTATACATGTCTCTTTTATTTTTTGCTATAACCACCAACCCCCAAGTGCAGGGCTTCCAGTTCTGTGATCCTTCCACCCTTTCTCTTATGCTGAATTAAATTATTTTTTTGTTTCTCGGCCTAGTCCCCCCCCCACATTATTTTCCGGAGTTGGTCCATATTTGTTTTCTTTCAGAAACCTTCAGATTCAGAACCTTCAAATAAAAAGTACCTTATTGTTTTTCAAAAATGCATCGAAAATAAATTACAGCTGCGATCAATAAATAAATAAATAAAATAAATTTTGGATTTATAAAGCACCTTTCTCCTGATCTTAGAGGACTCAAAGCGCTGTAATTTCGCTGCAATGGTGAATCATCACAATCAGATCGCATCAACTAGGTTGCTGCCGAGCAGCGCACACCTATCCGCATTTAGATTGTAACATCCACCAATTATCTGTGCAGCTCCCCAAATTCCATTGGGTGAAGGAAGTTTTGATAACCAAACAACTAATCACCGATTTTTGCGATACAGGAGGAAACCGGAGATCCCGGAGAAAACCTGCGAGAGCGAACATGGAATCGGGATAAACCAAGTGCACATGAGTCCTTGGGCGCATCTTGAACCCGGGACCTCAGTGGTGCAAAGCGAGGGAATTACAGCTGCGCTAACTCAATGCCAATTTTGTATTGCAAAAACACACATACAAAAAGCTCACCCCTGTCAATTCTTGAAAATCCTCCACAAGAGAACCAAAATTTAATTTTATATGTCCTTATCCTTACAATCGGTAGGTTGTTAATCATTATTGTGACTTTGCAAAAAATTATTTTTTCAGATTTTTCAAAAATACTTGGAATCTGCAATGTCTCATGATTCACATTAGAGCAACTTTGTCAAAGTTACAAAAATGATTTGAACTTTATTGCAGTTTGATGTGTAAGTCTTGGTTCAAGTCTAAGAGGGCTCACATTGTGGAAGTTGATAGACAGTTTTGCAGGTTCTTTCTTCTAGTGGTCTTCCCTTCAGAGGAAGCCTTCATCAATCAAGAGCTATTTTAGCTTGAAATTGACACAACAAAAATGTTGAAAACAAAAAACGTAAATGTTTAGCTTTTCAGATCCCGAGGGAGATGTTTATCAACAGAAATTTCGGAACACAGTGATGGGAAAATGTGTGATTTGATGGAGAGTTTCCCATGTTGAGGAAACAGTTAGCCAGTCACTGGAGAAGTGTATTGGACTAAACTAATTTAGCTCATGTAATGACCCCAGTTACCTGCTATACCTCATTTAATCAGTTATTGGTTGGGTAACTGCTAAAAGTCAAAAGTTCAATATTAATTGTTACTAAAGTTTGACCATTCTAAAATCAAAAACGTGTTTTATTTTTCGTGATAAATGATGATAAATGGTGATGGGTTTATAAGGAGAATTTCAAGAATCAAGTTTTTTAAGGGTGGAGCATTTTTCTGTCAGGCAGGGTTAGTCATAAAGTCAAGGCATTGTGATTTAACTCAATTTGTTTGATGCTAATTCTTGTCACAAGTATATTTAGGGTAGATTGAGAAGCCTACACTAGCATTGCCCACTTAAGCCGTGTATTGCCCAGATTGGCCCAAAATAGAAGATAAAAAATAAAGTGAAAAGGCTTTGAATTGTTGGCCTAGGTTTTATTAGCCCAAACTTGAAATCTATGAGTTTTCTTAATGATTGTAACCCGGGGATTGTAATCTACCAACAAGAATGTGAAGTTCAACAGAATGCTTCTGATATGGAAGAAAGCCTGAAGTGATGCTGTAGATCAACAAAAGTAGATGAAGTCAACACTAGGTCCAATACTGTTTGGGAAAACTACGGAAAATGTTGGATGAAATTGAAACTCTTTTTTTGAAATGTGAGCTAACATATATGTATTTTTCTTTTATTATTTCGCAGGAATGGATGGTTCAAATAATAGTTCATGGAATAACCAAACTAGTCCTAGCTATGATGCAAGGGTAAGAACAAACAAGCCAAGGCTTGGTTTCATAACAACATGCAATACATCAGTTGTACCTTAACCCTGTCTCTAGTATTGGATCATAGATTTTCAAATCTATGATTGGATGCAGAGATTGGTGTTATATCCAGGGGTGTGGTCATTTACAGTGTATTGCAGGTTTTTATGAAATTAAACAAGGACAACCCAGAATAATATAGGGATGAGGCCAGTGATCAAAGACAGAAATGAAGAGTAATTTGCATCTGAAGTTTACATGGAGCAAATGTACTGCAATTAGACATTAGACAGGTTTTGCATATTTGATAGACATAGCTTATATGAGCCCAACCTATTCTTTCATTAAGAATGGCTTTGGCTAAGGATTGGAAAGTATTGTGGGGTATGTGGGGATTTGGATTTAAGTGCAGATGAAGTCTTATGTCTGGCAGCAAGTGTGCTTTAACTGCTGCGTGCGGTTTGCAAAAGCCTTATCTCGCGTTGCTAGAAAAGGGCGAGAAACAAAAATGCACTTTTTGCACATGAGTTTGCAGGAAGAATCTTGTTTTGGTAGCAAAGGGCGAATAGTATTCAACTATCATTTCACAATTATTTATCAAAAGCCTGCTCATTTGGGACTGATGAAAGTATTATGTGTAGGCTGAAGGAACAATGATGCATGTTGCTCTTCACTCGCTCCCAGAAAAGAACAGACCTCTTCGTGCTCTGAAAGATGCACAGAAATGGCCAATCAGATTTCAGGTATGTTGTTATTAGTGTGGAATGATTGAATTAGCCAATCGGAACCCCACTAACGCACACCACGCACAAGAGATGTCCATTCTCCTCTATAGTTTGATCAGCTCGTAACAAGCGGGAAATGTTAGGTTTTTATCACTACGCCGAAAAGTAGACCCACGTTAAGAGTGCTATTAGTTGACCTGTTGTGTCTATATTTTGTGTGTTAAAGAAAGTAGGCAAAGTATAGGACATGAATTAATATTTTGTGATGCTTCTAGCGAGATGTCACAAGACAATTCTCAAATTAAAATATTTTGATATTAATCTGCGATGTTATAAAGCCCGCCGATTACGAGCTGATCAAAGTATAAATGTTAGTATAATTCCATACTGCAAAACAAGGTAATTTCTCAAGGAATTTGTTTTATTGCAAGGAGCTTGGGTGTTTAGGATCATTGTGTGTGTAATCAAAATTGATGAGAAATGGATATTGTGATCCCATTCTAACAAACAAGGATAACTGCAACAAAATTTGATCACCTCTGCGGAATGTGGATACATCCGTTGTATTGTGAATTGGGTATGTGGTTCCTTCAAGCTGATTATCATAAGTTATACAGTTCTTGGAAGAAGGTACTCCACTTTGGTTCTCTCTAACAGAATAAAACTTTCGTAAGGAAGTCCACAAACATGTCACCGAGATATATAACGCTGACATTGGCAGGGCTTCAAACTTTGTGCAATTGTTTAGAACAAGATTGTACTCTATCCAATATGCTTTGTGTGGAATAATTAATTTGGGAAGAATTTTAAAGAATAATTAATTTGCTGAATTTTGTCCTGTTGGAGAGGACGGAAGCAAGTGGGATGGGGTTAATGGGAAAAAAGATACACCCAAAAAAAAATCCAACAGTAAATAAACAAAAAGCAAAACACAAACTTTATATACCGTACTGACGCGAGTATAGTCCCACCTTCGAGTAAAGTCCCACCCCCAAATTTTCGAAAAATTTCAGAAATAAAAAAAAAAAAAAAATTCAATGTATTTTGAAATCATTAATAAAGTATGACATGAATACAAATTATTAATTTTCATATTAAAAATACAAAACATCTTGAAATTTTTTTTTTTTAATTTTTTTTTTTTTTTAGGTCAACCATGAATGATCCTAGCATTTAGGTCTAGGTCTAGGGACACTACTTTTTTGTTGAAATTGAGTATAGTCCCACCCCCAATTTTGAAAATGTTCACCCAAAACGGGGTGGGACTATACTCACTAGCACGGTAATATTAAAAATAATGGGTTGGATATAAATGAAATATTAAATGCTTTTTAAAACCAAACAAATCTAAAATAAACTCTTGACCGGTAAAAAATGTTGTTGGCGCAATGACAGTTAATTAATATGGCTTAACAAAAATATTACCGTTATAAAAATAACATTGTGGCTGGAAGATCTAAATAGGCCATTAACTACGTAAGCTATTAACACTTCAACACGAGCACCTTCCTGTGATTACCGTGGCAACATTTTCGCTATTAAAAAGTGTGACAAATTTTGGATGTTGCTAATAATTACCCCCATTACAGGCAGAATATTGGCCTGATAACAGAGACAAAGTCTTTTATGAGTTTGTGCTGATTATTCATTTCATCAAGTTTCGGTATGATACACTAAGTTGTTTATAAAATGTTATGTATTACATTGTTGATGTTGGTGTCTTGTCTAGATGCGAATATTTCAGGGGTCCCAGATATAGGGGTAAATAGGGAAGGGGATTGAATTTCAAGAGAATTCTTGTCCTAGATGTCCTAGATTCATCATGACTTTGTTATGATTTGATATATTGATTTATGTCTGGGTTTCAGAAGGCAGTGCTCCGTGTTATCAGTTTCTAAGTTGATGATGAGAAATGCCTTCTTTGCGTTTTTTGTCTGTCATATTTTTGTTTTACTTGTTCCGTTGCTTCTGCGATTGTTTATGTTGTGGTTTTGTATGTAGGCTAAATAGGCTTTCCAGGAACAGACAAGTTCCTATTTTTTCTGTTTCTGGAAAAATTATTTTAAAAAAAAGTATTATAGGTATACAGTACAAAAATGATAAATATAAAAATGATCAGAATCAATAATGTTTATCATTTTGAAATTATTTTTTCATTATTTTTATTATTCGTGTATGTTTTTTGTTTTGTGAAAAATTGCAAAAAAAGTATTAAACAAAAGTGATAAATATAAATATTGATAAGAAATAATAATTTTCATCATTTGAAATCATTTTTATTATCATGGGCATCAATTATCATAATTTGAAATAATTGTCGTTATTTTGTGCACCAAGAACCATGAATATCATCATCATCATCATGTACCAGCTAATGTTCAATGTTATATCATGTATAATTATAATAGTTCATCGGGTCAAGTCATGACATTTTATGAACTAATGTATGTAATGAGGTTTGTGAACATTGAAATGATCTCCATGATTGAAGCCTACATTACATCGTTGAGGCCAACCAGATGATTCTTTTGGTAATATCATCCAGCTAAAAAGTTAGAACACCAGAGCTTTGTACGATTTTCCCCTAGCCCATATCATCAAAGGCTAGATAAACATAAAACAGGGCTGAAATAATATATCATTTTCAGATATGCAGTAAAAAACAACAACAAACAAGCAAACAATGTTAAGAAACAATTGAAGTTTAAATAATCAATTTGAATTTACATTTTACTGATGTGTTTAATATGCTTCAATGTGATAGTTACCCACAGAATTGAAAAAATATATCTCTTAAAAAGACATTCTTATTATTATGCAAATACTTCCATAAATAATACATTTAAGAGTATTCTGTTGGCATAAGTTTATATACAAATGTATTGATAATGTTAAGCTGATATTGATAAGATGCAGTGAACCCCATCAAGGATTGACATTGGATATTGATTGATTGAAGATCCTATTGTAAAGATGCATGTGATAGACAGCAGCAATCATTTAATCCAGTAATTATTGTTGCACTTGATGGTTTGGCAGGTTGTGTCACTCTATTGTCAGGTGTTAATCCCTAGACTGTCTGATTGAAGTCTAATCAATTAGTAGGCGATCAATACTAAGGGGATGTAATTAGATCATTCTGCACTGGGTGAGATTCACTTTGACTTTGGATTTGCATAGCGGTGACTTGGATCTTCAAATCATTCTGCATAGGGCATAGTTTACTCTTGTTTGGATAATTATTGTTGCTACAACTTCACATGAGGTTTCATCCAGGTTTGTGGATGAGTATGGTAATAAGTGATTAGGTTCAAATTGGATGTAGAACTTGATCAGAATGTCCATTTGCTGACTGAAAATTGCTCTCTTTCTTGGATTTATCTTGGAATTATACACAAACATGGATGAGTATCCATATTATCAGTGTGAACAGGACAGGTTAAGTTGCAGAGTACAACAAAGTACTGCTTATGCTGCAGCTGGGGACATTTTTTATTTGGTAAGATTTTGTCGCTTTAAAAAAAAATTAATTTGATTTGATTTTGTTTTGATTTTTGTCTATACTGGCTATTTAGGCATTGGTTTTTAAGTAAGCCCAGTTGTGTTATTCTTTCACAAAGAAAAATGATGGGTAATAAACATTATTGATATTGTAACTTACAATTGTTAGGTCCACATAGGCTACAATCCTGAATGTAGCTTATGCTAGTTAGAGTTCATAACTTACAAAATAATATTTTTTCGCTTTGCTTTTTTTTCAGTTTAGTTTTTGAACTGAATATTGATGATACATTATTTATAAATTTATACGGCTCATGAAAGGGATCTAAATCAATAAAACAATAGGGACTCATACATAAAATAGCACATATCCAATTGAACACATACATACACTCACAATATTGGATTTGGAAAATACATAAACAACCGAGCTTAACATTCTCAGCACATTCAAATTATTCTAGTGCCAGTCCAAAGTGGGATCTCCTAACGCTGTCATTCGAGAAGATAGAAAATTATATCTAAACATTCCACACAAACATTTCGCATTTCTAAACCTTTGTCATCACTGCCTCCGGTCAGAAGTCTGGGGACCCTGCTATTACACAAAATTCCGTGGAGTAAAAGATGCAATATTCAAGAAGTTGAGGTGCTTTACGAGAGGAAGTGTGAAAGCGCAATACTATGTTGTTATCTCTCCAAACTGAGAGGCTAAAGGATGATTGGCCTGGGGGATTGGAAGGCTGTACAAGGTTCTTAACCCTCAAGCCTATGGTTTTCACTCTCTCTACCACTGCAGTAGTCAGACCTTTGATTGGTGTGGTAAAGTGCTAACAGAAATAAGAATTGTCAAAATGAGAAGATTTCAAAGTTGGTTGCCAAAGAAAACAAGTGATACAAGAAGTTTTAACATGAAGTGGCACTGTGCTTGATATATGCTTCTTTAGAAGATCCGAAATATGTAGAGTGGAAGAGGAACTAGAAGAAGAACTAAAAAGATGCACCACATAAATCTTGCAATGTATCATTTTGTGTCTAAAAACTTTTCAAGCCTTACAGCTTCGTTTACTTTTTAAGTTTTAGTAGAAAATACATTAAGTTACACATTATACTTGCAAATATAATTTATTAGTTCAGTTTTAAGTACTTTCATTGTTGTTGCCAGCTTGGGTGTTTCTTATTTGTCTTATTTGTATCCTGACCGTATATATGTATGTATGACATAATGTTGATTACTAATGTTTTGAAGATCATAATAATCTAAGAGTTTTAACCTGTCTGCTGGGACCCTAGGCCTTAGTTCAAGTGTAAGACAAAGATGTAAATAGTATCTCATTTTGATCAGTTTCTGGATCATTTAAGTCTCTAAGAAGAGCAGAAATTGTTTCAAACATATGTGCAGAATGGTAGGAAAAGTGCTATCAAAGATAGCAATTGTTTTTTTTGTTTGATGTTAACAGTTTCTTTTTTGTTTTTGTTGCAGGGCTATGAACATGGTGGTTCTCCATATAGTGAAATGCATTCGAGAGGAATGGAAGGAGGAATGTCAAATAGTTATAATATCAACTCGTCTTCAATAATGAGTAAGTTATCACTTGTAAAATATATCACTATTCAGAAGTTGGTTTATTGCTCTCAGCATTGAAAAATCAAATGTTCAGATATTTTCCCAAAAAGCTGAAATGCTGAAAGCATGGCCATAGCAAGGTTTAAAAAATATGGGGTGGCCATCAAGACCTGGGGCGGCTGATATAATAGTGCTGTGCTGAATGTGGTATCATGTTAGAATGAAAAATGTATCAAGCTAACATATTCAAACTAATTAGCACCCCTCTCCTAATAAGTACCCCCTATGAAATTTCTCAAGTGACAACTGTTTAAGTACCCCCTTTTCAATATACATGTACTACTAAAGTTGGTAAAATGTCTGACTAAAATTATCATATAATTAGGGCCTGTCAAAAAACACAATTTTTTAGATCAAAAAACACACCTTCATTCTTCAAAATCCAGGAGAATTTTTTTTTTTGCGTGCATTTTGAAATTCCTTAGATGTAGAACCAAATGCTAGGATCATTATTAGTTGATTTTAAAACATATTTGAATAAATCCCTAATTTGGACTTTCCATTTCATCATTTATATAAGTTCCCACTCCCTACCCCACCCCCAGAAAGTGACTGACTTAGGCCTGTGGGTGACAATTTGGTTGAATACAGTACTTAAAAGGTAAAGATATCTTGAGATATATCCCTGGTTGAGTAAGAATCATACAGAGATTATTGTTTGTAAATTAGAACCTGGTAAGTTATTTATTATGAGCTGTAAACCTCATTCCCTAAAATGGCCATCACCGAAATTTGAAACTTTTATCGGTCTCTCGATCACCTTTCTGCAAATTTCAAAACGAAATTGGCAATAATTGGCAAACACACAACTGCTGCTGGCCACCCTGTTGCTTTTCACACCAACTGACTCTACATACAAAGAAATACAATAAAATCAAAGAAGTCTTTTACAGACACAAAATACTTTTCATGTTCGCCAACTCGGCAGGGTTTTTTAATCGACACTTGCCCCGCTGCAAGCCAGTAATTTCCTCCGTCAGGATACAAGAGTTGTAAAATTTCATAATTATACTAGTGTTGTTGTTGCATCTCCACGATTTTGACCTATAAGAAACACAGTGAGTGGTGCGTTGTTGAAGTGCAACTGTCCTTCTGCCAGCTCGCTTGCTCGCTTACCTTGCTCATCCTGTTTTCAAGATTCACGTCCTCACGGGGTGTATTATGTTATCATCTAGGGACATACAGTTTCTCGTTGCCACGGTGTTCACCATCAGGCTTTTTGATCAGTTGCGCTCTCTGTGGAGTAAGGCGATAATTTTCACTTCTTTTCTTTTCTCTTTTTTTCTCTCTCTCTTTTCCACTTTTTATGATGATGATGGCAAAGTTGTGAAATGTCATTAGCGTGTTATGGTCCGGTGACAAGTTTTGAGTGAAAATGGTTAGGGTGTTATGTTGGTTGAAAGACAGGGTATAGGGTGTACGTAGCAACTAGGTGATGGAGAAATGTGTGAGATAAAAATCACAGTACAGAGAAGAGTTTCAAATTAATTAATGGTTCTGATTAGGTAGTTAGTCAGGTGTGATGCGATCAGGGAATTTGGGAGAAAAGATTGTGGTTAAGTATCTGTGATTTAGGTTATTACATGCAAATATATGTAAAATTAATTAGTAAGCAATAATCTGATACTATAAAAGTAGGTTCTGATTTATAAGGATTAAATTATAAATTATATAGTTAAATATATTAAAGATTTTGCAGTGCAAGAATTGCTGAACAACTAGCTTTCTTCTCATTCAATTTTTCACTTTGAACAGGTAAATTATTTGCATTAGCTGAATTGTTTTACTTGCCAAAACTTGTAGACCTTATTAATTAAATTTTCAAATTATATTGCCTACCTGAAAGCAAGGTAAGAAAAGGGGGAGGGGGAAGCAAACCAAAAGCCAAAACACAGCAAATATGCAAGTTGTAGATAAATTGATCCTACACTGACCTAAAAATTTGAATGTTTTGACATGGCACGGTAGAGAGGAAATGTCGTAGAGTTTGCCATAGAAAATTGATGTTTTTGTTCCTTTGCTCTTTTAATACCGAAGCTTGCCCTGAAGTTAACTCTCAATGCCTGGCTGGCTGGAAAAGTCAGAAGTGTCGGTCCCTTTTTACATGTTGAGGCTTGACCCACATGCAGGCGCTTTCCAATAACACCCAGAGGGCGAGTTACTTTTTTTGTCTAAAATTAGCAGTGAGCTGCAATGCTTGATTGGTGGTTGACATTGGTTCAGTGTTGTGACATCAAATAAGACCACGCTGATTCCAGTGTATGGGTCAGTGGTTTCGCTACTGGTCATCACCGAGTTTTGCCCATGGTGAGAAACGCAGCGGCGACCTAGGAGGTCAAGGGTCACGCTGCAGTGCAGCATTTACTACAGATTCTAGAACAGTAGTAGGTGAGCCGTAGTAAATAAATACTCGTTTATGGAGAAACTCAGAGGGGAGTCCCGTAATGAATCAACAATCGTACCTCCTCCGTTGTTCATTGACTGTATTGATAACACTTTCAACACCTTAGGGCTGAGTTTGTTTTACGAGGGGTTTGTTTTCACTGTTAATCAGCTGCTTGAAAAGTTACAGAAATGCCAGCAACTTGTGGAGCCCATGACAATCTTTATGAGTACTCAATATAATCATCACCTTTCAAAAATAAGAGTCATATCTCTCAGTTGAAAGTGTATCAGGCCATTGGATGCCTATTTTCCTGTGAAATGGTACACTTTGTCAAATATTTTGGGTTTGGCTGTTGCGAGACGCAGTTCAAAGTAATAAACGAGATATTGATGTCCAAAGTAATTTTGAGCGGAGATACACACGTGTCATCTTCCGCATGCTATGTCCTAGTTTTGACCCAAGTCCTCATGTTATTTCACAATTATTTTCATAAGAAATTGTGTTTCATGTATATGTATGAACAGGAAGGATGATAGCCTAACAAGTAACACACATATCAGCTAGTATGACTTGGAGTAAGGCTGTTTCTAGCAATCTGGTCACGATAGCCAAAAGCTAGGATTTCGGTGCTTTGCTTGGCAAAAATAAAATATTATCTGGAGTGTATTGATCTCACCTCAAAACTAGAATACCTTGGGAAACTGGGACACTAGACGAGCCAGATTTTGTTCTCTTATGGTTACAATAATATCGAAGATGACTTCACATTTTATAATTGTTTTAGAAACGAGAAAATTCTGAATTATCATGCAGGTAAGGCATGTTTTGTAATTTTTTATAAGAAGAAAGGCTTGTAAGAAGAAAGGCATGGCTTACTCTTTGTGAATTTATTTTAGAAAGTTAAGATGAATGATTTTGAAAACTGTCTCGCCTGAAAGCTATAAGCATCATAAAATATACCTGTATTCAGAAAAAAAAATATGTATAGTTCTTATGAATGGTGTGAAATGAAATGTTCAAATTGATTTGGGAAAATTGCCGTAATATTAATTTAACTGAATATCAAAGTGTCAAATGAAACTTAACTTGGCACTCTGATGAATGCAAAATATTTAGAGGCTATAAACCAGCCAGGCAAGTAACTTTGAATACTGTATGCTCTTCACAGCCGAAGAAGTAAAAGCAGACATCCCCCTCAAGGTGTGTTAAACAAAAATTATATGAAAATTTTGATCAAATATTTATTTCCCGTCGGTTGTAGCAATCACAACGAGGCGAGGGAGGTGAACGAATCATGTTTACTGATTAGCTCGCCCCGGAATCGGGTTCGGTGTTAAGGTGAGAACTATCGCTAACTTCATCTGTGTGTGGTGTTGTGAATTTCAATGGGCAGTTGGCTTGGGTAATTCTCAGGTTGGGTAACAATACGCTTTTGTATCAAATATCTCACACCACCAGCCTATTCTTGTGATTCCCCAGTCACACTGTACAATTTAATTGAGTGATTAAGAAGTAACAAAGCACTGTCTACATTAATTCAATCCCCTCCAGGATTTCTGCTCTAAAAACTGATCCATTATTCATGATTTGTTTGTTTGCTATTTCCCTGCCTCCTTCCTCCTCTCAGCAAAGTGTACTTCCTAGCCAAGAGTAGGTCAACAGAGGGAGCTGTTGAAGTAGACTGTTGTTTTTGTACTGCAAAGCCACGCTAAGCTGGCTAGTTGATTTGGGAGAGCCGCTGCAAATTATTCACTAGTCTGTGAAGGATTAATGGCCCTTTGCAAGCGCAATTCTCCCGGGGTTTTGAGTAGGATAAGTGATCATTCATATCCACGTTATTAAGCATCAGTTATTACACCTTTGATGCATTTACTTATATTTTAAAATTACACCGGGGATGCAGTACAGTGGGTATAAATAATGAGCACCAGACAAAAATTTTGAAGTAGCGTTTTCTATGATTTCAGTAATAAGACACGGCTGGCTGGCGATTGCGCTGAATTTAATAGGCAAAGAACAAGGAGCTCCATTTAGAGATCCACAGCACAAATCATTTGTGACTTCCACAGGGAATAAGTGATGATATTGCGGAGGTGTTTTTTGTCTTTAGGACAAATAAAAATGCCATTGATCATTGGCGGATTTCTAACGAGAACTGGGAGGATTAGGTAGTAGTTAACTTAAAATTACCCGGTTTTACTTGACAGAGTTTTTTATTAACCTTTCAGAAGTATGATATGTTTGGTGGCATAAGAATGTTGAATTATAGTTTTGTTCATTTGTTTGTTTTATTTTGGGAACATGAAATATTCCTGAAAATAAAGTGATTGAAAATGCATAATTGTGGCCAACTCCGACAAAACCCAGAACAAGTCGCCAGACATGTTTTTGAGTTACAGGCCTTTAAAGATGAAATTCTAAAAAAAAAAAATTTTTGGAATTCTTAATTTCATGGTATTTGACTGTGGGACTAAGGGCCGCTACAGACTCTGTATTGGACATAGAATTTTCGATGTAACATATCTATGTTATTTAATCTATTCCCATTCTATTTCTAGTAATGTTTAAGTTCAAACGAATGTTTGATGACGTAAAATCGATAATATTTTACGTTGAAAATCTAGTAGAAATATATTATCGAGATTTACGTCATCAAACATTTGTTAGAACTTAAACATTACTGGAAATAGAATGGGAACAGATTAAGGTTATACGAGGTATTGTTGGTCGATTTTCGTTATCTGAATCAATATATTATTGAAAATAACACTTTGGTGTTTTGCAAAAGTTTATTCTACAAATTATATACTTTGAAAACTTGCTTAATTTATTGTTGTTAATGAGTTATGTACGTTTCACAAAAGTGTTGTTGTTTCAGCCCTCTTTACTACATAACTCAAGAACTACAGGACCTACAAAAGTATATCTGTGATATTTGAATTCTTCAACACGCTCGCTATGAATTGAGCAATGCAATTTTTGCTAAAGCTCACTACCATTCGCAAGATGCTGTGAACTACATTTTTTTTTTGCCTCGACCAACAATACATAGTATACCCTTAAATAACGTAGATATGTCACATCGAATATTCTATGTCGAATAAAAAGTCGGTAGGGCCACTCAGTGGACTTTCAAATCCTTGAAAGTACTTATTAAAAAGAGGTTTATTCAATCAATAATTAACAGTTGAACTATGATAATCCCTATTCAATCCTGTGTAAGGCATGAAATTAATTGGCCCATTACTCATAATAGCAATTTGGCAAAAATATCAAGGTATCAATAATTGACAAAATTATCCATATCTTGAAAAGTATTAATGTTATGTATATAATTTTGATATCATTTTAAAGCTTATTGTCTAGTGCTTACATTTTTATTTAAATCATGAAGTGTCAAAAATGCGACTTGTTCCTGGTTTTGTCAGTACGGGTCACAATTATTCTATTTGACTTACTGTCAGATAAAATGGTTCAAAATGACACAAAGTTTCAATCAGTTTATATTATTTACTACTCAATCCTATTAGGAAAAAAAAAGCTTTTGCAAATCTTAGAAAAGTTCTTATAAGTAGGGCATAGGATCTACAAGACATCAATTATTATTAAGTGAACAATTTCATTTGTCAAAATTCTTCATTTTTGAATTTCTTTTCGTGAAATCAGGATGTCAGGATGTTCCGACTTTTTCACTTCATAGTGATCATATTGAGCCTCCTTTCTCTCCCCTTCGCTCTCTCATTGAACATTGATGTAGCACAGTCAGGCTACGGGTGTCGCTATGCACTGACAGACTGACTCATGAATTTCTTAAGAGGCGGTATCATTATAGAATCTCCTCCTCATCAAGCGCGCGTTTTCCCTATACAAATTTAAACATCTCTGGGAAAAGTTCAGAGTCGGGTCGTATCATGCCCTGTTTGAACTCTTATGGTGGATCTCCTCATTAGGTACTGATGATGTTATGAATTTCAAGGTATTCTGTTTGATTGACTTTCATCATCATCACTGATCATAGCAGAGTATTGAAATTAAAAAAGCAAATGATGAATTTATATATACATCATGGTATATACATTTTGCTATATTGCAAGTAGGAGGTGTGATGCTAAATTAATTTAAAATTAATTCTTTCAGAAAAAATGACAATTTTAACTTTAAAATGTCTTGCTTTTTAATATTCACAAACTGTTTGGTATATAAAATTAAAGGCTCAGGACTAACAGGTAAAAGTTTGACAAACATGAAACTTAAAATTGTCACTTTTTTCATATTTAAATTTCCAACATGTGATAAGCATTTCTTATTGTGCAAAGAAATTGGAAGATCTGCGTGTCCAATAATTGAATTAATAAAAAGGTTAAATAATCAGTATGTATAAAGCAACCCGCCATATGTAAATGAGTGCAACATGAATGAGCCAAAACGAGCTATGCATCTTAAAAATATATGCAGAGTACAAAAGAAACTGTGCAAGCAAGAGAGCGGTTCGTGTTTAATTGATGGCAAATGCGTATTTGGGTGTCAGAGCCATGTTCAACGGTTGAATCTTAACATTTAAGAAATATGAAATTGAGCAGTGCTCCCTTGAGGCCAGCATATAAAGTAAACATCCATTCACATTGAATATTTGATGATATTACATGGATTACAAATTAATTATGATCTCCTTGTGCTTGTACATGTATTTTGCAGCCTTTTTGCTACATGACACGGGAGTTGAGCCATCACTTGTTATTACTAAAGAGTCTTAGTGTAAATGGCTACTGGCGTAGGAATTTGTCAGCCTTCACTTGTTTTTACGTTGCTACACCGTCGCAAAATGCTGCAAACCAAATCTTTTTAAAGCGCGTGTTTAGTTTTTATTGTAATGTTTCGATGTTTAGGGCATTAGTCTTTTTGTAGAATCTGTAGTTTACGGCATTAACTTTAAGTAAACAAAAATACAAGAAAATTTCATGTTACTTAATTAGTGTAGATGTTTGTAGACTAATGTCCTCATAAACCCGGCACTGCAAGTCTCAATAGATAAAGTAGTGATTTACTTACATAATAAGTTGCTGAAGAAGGGAAATATTTTTGCACGATAAATGATGTAACAATTTACGGTTTCTTGTAGTATAGTGGACAGTTATTGGCTATACATCATCACCATCACCCTAAAGGAACATAGTTAATTATAAGAACCGCACCCTAACCCTGCAGGAATATGGTTAATAACTAGATGCTTTTCAAAATATCCCAGAGTACAAGAATTATGTAAAATAAAATAATTTTATTAGAATCAATTCAAATCATCAATTACATGTAGAATTTTACATTCATTCTGTCCATCACCATCTTGGTAATGTCCAGCATACTATATTTTTACTGACTGATCATATAGTACACTATGACGAGAACCAACCCATAGTAAAATGCTTAGATGTAAAAAAAAAAATTAAACTTAGTGCTGTTATCATGCAATCTGAACACCAGGAGTCAAATCACTTTCTTGCCTATTTTAGATTTAACCATTAATGCACGATGCTAATGTCACAATTTTCCAGCATTATCGTTGTTGTCGTCAGTGAGGTCACTATTGATTTTCACCTCATTTGTTGCTCTGCATTCTCTATGCAATAGCCTTTTCCGTTGATAGTAGTTGAGCATCATAAAGCGTGTGGCAGGCAGGCAGGCATCAATCCGCTATGATGCTGCTTGCATAAGCTGACTGAACCATGCCAACGAGCTAGCCAGCACACCATCATTGTTGCCAGATAACAGCCTTGATTTTTTATGCATAAATTAGCATGAATATAGCTATTTTATATGATTTTATAATGTGAAGTGAATATTTTGGATGTAAATAATTTTTCCGTTGGAAATTAAGTTTGTTTTCCTTGGTTTTCACTTTGCTTATTTTATAAACAAGACTCAATTATACAATACTTTTAAAATAATAATAAATTAAAAGTTTGGTCCATTATTGAATACAATTTATTAGAGCATTTAATAGCATGATGATATAGCCTTGTCTTTGATTCCTTTCAATTGCCTCTTCCATGTAATACTAACAATTTTTGCAAATAATAATCATATTTGCCGAAACAAGATTTTTTTATTGAACCTGATAGGTATTGCAAGGTACTATAATTTGGCGACAAAATTCATAAATCCATGTAAAAAAAGAAAATGATAAATTATACTATGTTTATTTATCATGTTGTATACAAGTAGGGAACTAAATGAAGACTATGAACATAACACCATTCAGCACCAATCATCCTCATATTACTTAGTGGTAATCTTGTTAATAATTCAATCCAACCTATTTATATCTTTAACATTGTATTTCATGACTTGGTATGTGCAAGAAATTATGCCTAGGCAATTGTTCAATTTTTGGTAATTGTGAGCATGGGTGTATAGGTACAAGAGTGTTCTCAACTTTGTAACAGTATCTGAGAAGTGATTAACAGATATAAACTTAGAAGTTGCAGCAAATATTGAAGGGAGACAGTTGGCAGACTGGATCGCGTAAATAAAAAACGATTCAAGAGGATTGGATTGCCTGGTGTGTTATGAAAGTGCAATTTAACAACGTAACCGGATTTAGATGTTTGGACATGCAATATTCATTGGTGAATTGGCTTTGTTATTATTTTTTGTTAGGGTTGGAACATATTTTTGTTAGATCTTTTATTGGTGATTTATTTATATTTTATGTACCATAACATAAGTTCGTAGTCATATATTTTCCATAAAAAGTATCATAAAGGTTATTGTAAAGGTAACTAAGTAGTTGTGGAACTGGGTTGCTTTCTGCAAAATTGGTTTTGTGGTCTTGATCAGTTATAGCAAAGTGTGCAAGTCCAAATAAGTCTTGATTGAAATAAGTGGACTGGAACAGGAGTAATTTGTTTTGATCATTTCTCCTGGGTCACTGGGATCTTACAAGAACCAGGAGCAATTTCTGAAGAAACAGAAGCAATTTTCAAATAGTTATCCTTTTCTTTGTATGTCAGCATATCAGCACTACTATATCAAGTGCAACCAGGAGCAAATTGCTCCTGGTTCATGTGAATTTAACAAGGACCAGGAGCAATTGGTGGCTTTACGAGAGCAAATTTGCTCCCTGCGCCTGCTTATTGCAAGATTTGGTCAAAAATTGATTCGGTAATTATCCATCTGAACTCTCCGCAACACAACATACATTGAAGAGCAAAAGCTACAGCCTGTAGGGTGTTGTCATGTATTCAAAGGCTTGCCCAAACTAGCCCAAACTCAATACATGTTTGTTACAAATAGAGGAAACAATAATCGTTGGATCCATGGCGATCCGTCACTTGAGAAAGGTGAGCTGGTAAACTAATATGAGTTATCCATCTAGATATGAACTACAAATCAATTGTGATCCCTTGTTGCTTGCTTCTCTGCAACACATAAGCTCTGTGGAAATATGGATCTATGTATTCTTAAAGTGTAGATAAGGTGAAACTGAGACTAGGTGTATAAAAGAAAGAGCTCTTACATGAGAAATCTATACCTCCCTCTGGATGATTTAGCCTGAATCTTGGGACTGGTTGAAGTTTAAACTTGGGTCACAAGTAATTTCTTCTCTTCAAAAAAAAAAAAAATGTTTCTAAATGTTTATCAATGTTAGATACATTGTGTGATGACATGCAGTTTGTTTTCTGTTGTTGATGGTGGTGTTTTTGTTGGTACTATTTATGCTATCTTCTGAAGATAGTAAAGTGTAATATTATCATGATTATATACATTGTAGGGGCATTGCATATTTTTGAAGTTGAATGTTTGGTACTAAATACTCACAGTCACAACACACTATTACCTGAACCAGTAGAGAAGGAAATTCTTATGTCCATTTTGGCCCTTTTTTTACAAGTGATTAATCCATAATTGCAAGATGTTAATCGAAAGTAGTGAGATGACTTCCTGTGATTATTGGTGACTTACTCCTATAACCTTGATAGCGAAATGATATTCAAATGTTCAATGATTTTTGGCATGATAAAATAGATATCATTTGGCAAGAGTCAAAACATAGCAAACTGAATTCAAGTTGTAAATGATGATGGTTAAGTGAGTTTTTCTCCTCTTTGTGTGATGTACAGCCAAGATGCTTCCTTGTAGCCAAGATAAATGAAATGTAATCACCCCAATTAAGCTCCAAGCTGACTTACATAAATCCAACAAAGCCAAGATCATGCAGTCCGGTTCTCCAAGTAGAATTATACTGCATTTTAGTAACGCAAATCCAGTCGATGACTGGCCCAAAATCCGGTTAGCATCAGCTTACAGTGTTGTGTCCTCACATGAAAGCCAATTACATGTATCTTGTTGCTAGCGATAGTGCTTTGCTCGGCTTACCAAGAGACTTCAGAAGTTAAATGATTAATTTAAAATCAGAATCTCCCGCAGAATAGTATCTTTGGAATCTTGGGAATTAATGATGTGTGGACCTGGTTGTAATTGAGTTGAATTGGTAGATTTTTCTTTTATTCAAATTGAATAAATTTACTTTCATTCCAGTTAAAATTATAGAAGTTCACACTCATTATAAAATGACACATTCAATTTAGAATCTTGCATACAAAAGGTTCGTAGAAATGGATATAAAACCTCTTTCAAGTAATATAAGGCTTAGTTTAGAGATATGGTATCTTTGTCTGTTTTCTATTTTCAATAGATAAAATGACAAGGGGTAATCCTAGTTTTTAGGATCTGATGGTATCATTTACCCATGCTATTATAATCAACTCTGGTCATATTCCTGTGTTTGTTTGATGTTTTCCTTTCATGTTTGTGTAGTAAATAAACTTCAAGATTGAGATGTTTAATTTGTTTAATTACTAATAATTTTAAGGCCTACTTTTCAGAAAATTTTCTTTAATTGCATAATTTTGTCTTTTCTTCCATTTACAGGTAAAAAGGATCCATATTCAATACCTTATTCAATTTCAAGAGAATCAAGTGCGTTACCACCTGGTGCTCCACCGGTAAGTAGGGAACAAAATGGGTTAGGGGATATATCAATGGAAGGGTGCATATGGAAAATCTCATAGATTAATAAACACATAGGTTGGAATGTTCCATGCCTATGCCCTCTAAGAGTACTTGAATTCAGCCGATACCGGTACAGCGTACGGACCTGGCGACATGATCATCTTAGTGTACACGGACGGAGCGCTTAACTTGTCAGCGCTTACGCGCAAACTCTCTTTTGTGTACGCTCATGCTTTTTGTGCTATTTTTGAGTTTGCTAATGCACGGTATGCACCCCTTACCTGTCGTCAACCCCCTTCTATGGCAATCTACTGGTTTTGAATTTGAGTTCAATCATTGATTACTTCAGCCAGTGAGATTATAATGTAATTCTAACAAATTTCATAAATATTTTGTACACTTTTTTTTCAATGTGATCACTGATTCTATGCCTTTAGCTTAACATGTACAAAGATTACTCACTTACATACTACTTACTACAAAGCACTTTGAAAATGCAGCACTTAACAAGAAACAAAAAACAAGTTGAAAAAGAACAAACAAAACAAGGCAATAAATGGAGCCAGGCCAAAACTGCACCTTACTTTGTTAAAATGATCTCACCATAAATGGTCTAGGCCTTAAATTATTAACATGTTCTCACGATAAATGTTCTAACAATACTAAATGACAAAAAAAAAAAAAAAAAAAAAGCAAAAAAAATGATGGGCAAAAGTATCACCTGTGGGCCAATTTTTCTGAGGCCAGTATAACAATAAACAGATTAGTATTCAATTGTATTACCGTATTGGTATAGTCCCATGCTCGATATAATCCCACCCCCATTTTTCCGGTTTTGAGTGTCCCTGGACCTAGACCTAGATAGGATCATTCATGGTTGACAAAAAAAAAAAAAAAAATTTCAAGATATTTTGTATTTTTAATATGAAAATTGATAATTTGTATTCATGTCATACTCTATTAATGATTTCAAAATGCATTGAATTTTTTTTTTTTTGAAATTGAGTATAATCCAATTGTGAAAAATTTTCACATAAAAAATGGGTGGGACTATACTCGGACCAATACGGTACTTTGTAACCAAGTTCAATATGTCATTGTACGTTCCACACAAAAGCCAAATCCCCTTGTGTTAAAACAGATTCCGATGCAGAACGTATAAGCAATTAAGGTGCCCAATATATATTAATCAAGTCCATGGCGGGGTCTCAATAACCCATTATTCTCATTTTAATGAAGATGATACTCTATCCAATTCTGACCCTTGTTGATTTATGTATTCAGTAGCCCACACTTTCTTTTCATGGGAAGTGGTTTCCAATAGAGCTTCATCATTGTTCCATATAACAAATATATAGTTTTGTTGTTGTCACTGCATTTATGGCCATCTTTTTCAGTGGCTTCAGCGGTGCGTAACATTAGGCCTTGAAAGTGACACTATGATTGCAAATTTTCAAATGACTTTTCAGGTTGTACAATGCATCTTTTTATTTCCTTTTTTCACCTCGTGTTGCACGCGACTGGCACACGCTCAGACACACAAACACTAATCTAAAAGGAAGGTTGAATGGGGAAATATCTGATCCATACAAGTTGGAAACTAGTTCTGTTTTGAAATAACTTGCAATGGTTTGTGACTGTGATTACAGTTCACACCGTGAAAGCTTTCACAGTGTGTGTAGTAATTTGTGATGCATATGTGTGACTTTTAATTAGTTGAAAACTTGTTTATGTTTAGAAAAGCAATTAACTTGCTATGTGTTAGTAAGTGATTCTTTACGCTTTGTTGACAATTTGAAAAGATATAACCTACACGCTATTTGTTGAATTAATTGTTATGTTTCTTATCATTTCTGATGTTTAACAATAGTTATAAGTTATAACCTTTCAGTGCTAATAATTGTGTAAATGTAGTGCATCCTTAGATAAACTTGTGCTCTTGTTGATCCTTAGATAAATCCGTTGTGTCCACCTGTAAACTTTCAATTTGTGATATTTTCCCCAACCTACATTGACTATCATGACTATATCAATTCCTGACCTGATATAATGTGTGTTCTACGAAAATTACCCCAGCAGAATTGCTGTTCTGCCTCACACGAATGTTGCAAAAGTGTGAGCGTACCTCAACCGAGAAAAACTAATTCAGCATAAAGCCTACTTTGAATGAAATTCACCTGAAGAAGTTCAGTGACCTCTTCTTGCCAAAACAGGTGATGGTATGTGTCCTCAGTTGAGGACAAGTGTGTATGTATACATGTAATTCAACATCCATGTACACACTTGCTGCAGATGGTGTCTCCCCAGTCAGCCAGCCAGGAGGCATATGCAGCCCAGATTTTCATCCTGGATTCAGTTGAGAGGATGATCAGAGACATCTTGTTGTAAAATAGGCTCTGAAATGATATGGCATTATTCGGGATACATGTTCAACCAATATGGGCTGACATACGTGACTACATGTTGAACTATCTCTTGCTTAGGTGATCTTACTGTCCGATTCAGTGACTTCGTTATCATTTTGCGAATAAAATATGGCATTTCTGGGCGCCCATCTTATTGTGGAAGAAGTAGACATATCTGTGATTTAGAATTTGGGAAGAAAATGTTGTTTAAAAAGATATCAGTGTAACCTAAGCTGTATTCTTGAGTGAAGTTTGCAACCATTGATATTGCAGATGAGAAGCCATCTTAAGAAGAGTTACAATGTAGACATCACTTTCTTTCTGTGGTCCTTGAACCCCATTCGTTTCCTGTGTAAATATGAGCAAAACAGACATGAAATGTTTTGCTTGAGCATCAGTACGTGGTGTAATCCATACACCGATAAAATGGGCAAAATGCAAAAAGGCTGTAGGGATGTTGCAGAAGAAAATATGGATTTAGTTATGGAGCTTGCTTCCTCTCTCCCGAAAGTTCATGTATCTAATTTCACTGTGCCGAATTGGGGTGTTGTGTTGTTGGGGACTCTATTTGCATTTTATGCATACAGAAAGGCAACACCTGGACAGGTGGAGCTGATCTCTACTTAGTAATGTCAATGAGATTTTTGACTTCTCTCTTTGCATGGCGAGCTAGTAGAGAATCCATTTGTGTTGCCTAAATGAGTGAGTTGTGGATGAATTGAGTCATGGACAAAAAAAATTAGCTTCCTAGAAATTTGTGAACAGAAATGTAGTAGGATTGTTTCGAAATTGCGACTGAAAGTATAAATAATTGAAAGTGCTTTAGAAGGAATACAAATCTCTTCTGCTGGAGTTGATGTGCCATGTTTTCATATTTTTAAAAACTGACATTGATAACTTTATATTGAAGTTGAAGTATACTGACATTTCATTTGCAGTCCACATTGATTTTTGATATTCAATTTTGATTCCTTAATTATCAAAAGAAAACGGTATTATTGGTTAAAACTGCAACCCACAATGACTGGCAACACTCGAATGTAATGGTGTACGCGATGTATTTTTCAGCTTAAGTGTCGGCAGGCAGGGCAGTTTGCAATAAAGTAAAGTCAATAGCAATTGACTTCTCAAAGTGTCTGCCATTCCTGGTAAGTTAAGTTGTGTAGATTGCATAAAGCAGGTGTGTCTATCTTCTCTGGTATCATCTTTCCCCTCTTCGCTTGCTCACTCGTCTCTCTTGCTTTCTCTCTTGTCCTCTGGTACGCACACGATTAGTGCTAGACCCACAGACTTTGTAGTAAAACATGAAGCTGGTAAAATCTTTTGGTAACATTTGGCAAGAACAATGTAACGCAGGAAAAGAATTAACACATTTGAACTAATTTGAATGTATCTAATGAAGATGCAATTAGAAGAATGCTTACAATACAAGTGCAAATCTTTCTCCAAGAAGAATGTCAAGTATGAGTATATAGGGTTAAGATCTATTGTACCCTACACGGTGAAGTGAACAAATTAAAGGGTTTGAACTAACTATTTGACGTTCCTGGTGTATGTTACCTTTGTGGTCTCCATGTGGCAAGATTAAATTTCCGTGACATTTCTTTGTAATAGCTTTGTTTGCCAATTAAATGCCTATGCTGATCGGACCTCACACAGAATCGTTTTGTCGGTTTACCAATACATTTATTTCTTAAACATTACAGGGTGTTTACCTTAATAGCCAGCCACTGCCAGTTGGCGTAGTGATGAGCACATCATTTGTGTATCTTAGCCAGGTCATGATTTGTTAGAACAATATGAAATTGAATTCATTCCACGTTGTGTTTATTAGTTCTTATGATGGTTGAATATTGTTTATGGTAAGATATTAGTTGTCAAGAGGTCCAGTTTTAGGATATGGTGAACAAGATAATATCCGTAATGTGGAAGGTGAAAGGATTTGGTAGTGGACCCAAATGGGCATAGAAATGTCGCATATTAATTAGCACTATCTGTGGGCGCTGTTACTTTCAGTATATGCTATGCTTCATGCTCGGTTGGGAAGGGTCACAGACTGCTACAAGCCACATGGCTCTGTTGATTCTTGTTATTATTTTGAAAAATACTTCAAATTAGAGAATGCTCATCGTATTATTTCAATTAATTTTTTGGTAGGTAGGGCTCAAACATTACCAGTAAATGGTTAATGTAGCTGAACGCAATGTAAAGTGTATGCAGGATGCCTGATGCATGCTTGTGTTAAAACATTCACATGGAAGGTAGGATTTGGGGATTTCTAGTTCACACACAAGACTTGTGACCATTAGAAATTTTAATTGAAATGATATATGATGTTAAAATTGTACCTGCCAAATGGCACAGAATTCCTGCAAATTAAAAAATATATATATATTTACTCTCATTAAAGACAATTTCCCTGTAAATGTCACTATTTTGTGTCACTGTATTGTGTGAATAAAACAGGACTGTATTGAAGTTTGCCATTCACGGTAAGTTGACCGCAATTTGCAATTGAAAGTAATCAAGTTGCACTAAGAAGGAAACAATAAAAGACTAAGTACCCTGTGCAGGAAACTTATTATAATCTTGTTTTATTTTGCCCTTCATAATCATAATACAACGTGTCGTGTTGTATGTTTGTGAGCAAAAATTACACACTATAAGAAATATGATTATGACAGCCAACTTCCCCTAGATACGCCTTTAAGTTGGCCTACATCAAACCTGTCTGTGGATAAAGGTCTATCTGATAGGAACTTTGTCAGAGTTGTACTTTCTTTTAATATAGTACATGCCAAGTACAGGGACATGATCAGGGGGTGGCTTTGGGGCTGGGTTTGCTGGAAAATCATGCACAACCAGTTTATTTTGGATACTTTTAAGCCATTCAGCCCAACCACGGTTTCGGGACACGCCTATATTTATTGCACCGGAAAACTACTTATCAATTTCAGAAGTGCAAGAAGCATACTTAAGCCTAAACATGCTAAATCAGAGGATGCGGTGGAAATTACGATGAGAGAAGTAACGTTGGCATTTCTGTATTAACAACTCTTCTCCCATGAAAAAGAGCATTAGTACTTGTTGCCAGCATAATCTTGAGATAAAAAAGTATCATTATGTAGTTGGGAAATTAATAGAGAAATACATCATTTTACATGATCTAAGCCAAGTATTGAGTTTAAGCTAGAGCTGGGTATTTCTCTCTAGATAGGTTATGACCTTACCTGGCACTCCTGTACCAATTTACAAAGGGGAAATTGTTAGTAAATAAAGGATGCGCTCCTCAATTGCAAGTTTTTATTTGTTATAAAAATTTTGTGACTTTTTAAAAGGCCTTGTGACATTTTCAATTAGATGGAGTAGTTTGAACTGCTTGAGTCATTTCTGGCCGGCATAGATCTGTTGAAGATCAAAGAGGATTTTGGACGGTACGTTGAACTAGGAGACTTGTATGGAAATTTAATAAAGTGACATTGTTGTTCAACTTTCAATCTATTTTAAACAGTTTTGATTAGTTTAGAATTAAATATAGCAAGTGACACAAAGTTTCATGAAATATGAACTATATCTTTACAAATAAAGCAGGACTTCCCTCTATCCTTGCTACACAATCCTTTTTCACAATCTAGGAATACAGGCTACATTGCTAACAAGTTTTTGTTTTTTGTTGCTTGAAACCAATATTGATATAAAATTGGATAGATTGAGCCCATATTTATTGGTCGAGCTATCAGTTTTAAAATATTGAACGAGACGTAATTGAGTCCAATATTTTAAAACTCATAGCGAGACAAATAAATATTGGGCGTAAAGCATCCAATTTTATCGTTATTATGTTTTGGATCCAATATTTTCACACAGTTGGCCTCATCAAAACATAATAATGCAAGCTATTGTGCAAGACCAAAAGGTGAGTCAGTAAGATAAATACAGACTGGGCAAAAATATTTCATACTCCATGCTGATGAAAATTTAGAAACTCTGGCTATTTCTTTGGTATACTGTTAACTTCTACCCTTGGCCTGCACAACAGGGTTTACCAGATGCGTACTAAACGCAGAGGATGCATGCAATCACAGATATTGGAAGTGATGCAATTATGTGTGCGTCCAAAATGGCACACTGTTCACTTTGAAATTACCACAGTAGTAGCAGGCTAGCAGCAAGTTCAGGAACAACATTTAAAGCAGCAGTAGTAGAATACATGTACCCCACCAAATCAACCACAAAACTGCTGTCAATAGGACAAGTATTTTGCTTCTCAAAGTATGTGAATAAAACAGCGAGTACAAATTGGAGCAATAATTTGCAACTTAAATTCTTGTGATGTACTTGCATTGCTTAATGGCATACAGTATCATATGTGTGCATGGTACTGCCATTTCACCGAAAAAGGATGTTACTGTGTGTTAAACTTTCAATCATTCATCATTCTTCAGCCATGTTCTTTGATAATCCCTTATGAGCATTAATAATGTATCGGTATGTGGATTTCAAGATACATGTACACGGCTTGATTTACAATTTTTGAACTCCGGTACTACAGAATAGAGTTAAGGTGAATAAAACTTTGTTAAATGGATGTATGATGTAAAGAAAATGGATATGATATACGCTATTTTACACATGGAAAGGTCCAACACCGTTTACATGTATGCATTTGGGTCGATGAACCTACTAGCTGAATAAAACTTGAGACTGCGAGAGTAGATTTTGACAGAAATTGAAAAGAATGTGACGAGCTTCTCCTTGACACAAACGAGCAAACACTTGATCAACGAAAATAACAAGAGAGCAAGATGGAGAGAAAAGTAATAAGGAAGTCATCCGATAGCAAGAAGACAAATGGACCATAGATTATGTTACTAATTTTGTTAAGTCACCTAAAATTGATTTGATTTAGCCACATCAAAGTCATGTAGCTATTTCAATGTCAATACAAGCAATTAGTGTCCAATAGCCAAGGTTCTAATTGGCTACAGTTGAATTACATTGGTGGACCAACTGAGATGTTACACTGTCTGAGGTGTTTTCCTTTTAATGTTATTGTTTGTAACCCCCCAATAGTTTTGATGGGGGGAGCTCACTCTCGCCCACAAGTGCTATCCACCTGCTTCCGACAGCCTACAAAATGCACCCTTTGCGGATCACCCATAACCAACTTTGCACCCTAAATGGCGTAACGCATACAAAAAACAACCAAAAATGACAGTATAAAACGTGTTATTTTAGACTTTAAAACATGCTGGGAAACATAACATGTTCAAAACGATATGTTCTTTCAGTGCAAGAAAATATGTGACTCCTCGCCACAACTGAGCCCGGATAAGTGCCACTATTGAGATATGCTCCATCGAACTTAACAATAAACAATAGGAAAGAAAGGATTTATTGACTGTTTTATTGATTTTCACTACTTAAATGTCAAGTACTATAGACCCAATACATCATTTTAAAGCTAATTTCAAGCAGAATATTTTGCTCAAAAATGATGATTGGCGATCCGGCTCAGTTGTGGCTACATATATATTGCTAATTTTCCTGCAATTTACTTCAAAGTCCCAAAAAAATAAAATAATACTAACCCTAAATGGTGAAGGATTTGGCTTTAAAAAGACCTGTAAACAGAGCTACCTTCTGAAAAGTACCCAGTTTTAAAAAAAAGACTTTGCCGCTTCTGAAAAGTACCCAGATTAATGCCGCTTGTAAAAATAATAGACCCCTTTTGGACCCAGCCGCAGTGCTAATTTAATAAATTAAGAATGTGTTATTTTTTTCTACGTGTAGGGAAACCATGTAAAATATTTCTTTGCAATTTAACTCCAATCCTTTTTGGATTCAGATATATTTCTTTTCTTGTGTAAGTCTAGATTGAAAGATTCTTGATTGGTAAATGTACTAAAAGTATCTCTTAACATTGTAGATCAAAAATAGTCACAAAATATGGATCAATCATAAGAATGAACATTGAATTATGGCTGCTTTTGCATTAATGGGAACATGTCGTGAAGTTTATTCCTTCCTATATAAACTTCCTACTCCAGTTCAGTCAAAATAAGTAGGCTAACATTTTGTCATCTTGGGTTCAGTTGTAGATGATCCGGCAACATTCAGGCACGTAGCAAATCTTAAGCTCTAGCAGAGAAATTTGACTCTGGTTTCCTGAAATAAATTTGAATGGCAAAGCATTGTAGATGATCACATTCATACCTTCGGTGTAGGTCTTTTAAAGTTTCTATTCTTTCATCCACAAACATAGTATCTTCACTGTAGGGGAGCTCTTACTTTGGTCGGTCTAGCTTGTGAGTAGGTCGCTCGGTCATCAGCACCCTTATCGCCATACTAACCCTGAGGCGCTAGAGACGACCTCATTCTGACCCTATTTGAAAAGGTCTTTGCGCAACCATCATTATTTTGATTTGTTACGAGGTAAAAGTCGGTGACAAGAAGATGAGGCCTGAATGTATTTGGCAATTTTTCAACAAACTTTCAAATGTCATGGGATATCTAGATATGCAACTTCACTTTTTACCTTGTCAGAAAAGGGTAAAATGAGAAATGTATATACTGTTTAGCTGTAAAAAGTTCAACTGATAAAAGTTTACAGACAAATAATTCAATAGTTAATTCTTTTGTTGCAAAAAGATCTACGGAGATGTCAAGATTCTGGAAATAAACTAGTAATGACATATTTAACAATGTGATTTTACTTCTTTTTCTTTGAAATTGCAGGATATATATAATGTTACCTTATGGACATAAATTATCTGTTTACTTTTTCAATTTTGCGCTATCATCAAACAATACATCCACATATCACTGCTTACTGAAAGTACAAAATCTATCTAAATAATGATTTTTGCAATATTTGTTGCACTGTACATTTATGAAATTGTTATGTTTTGTTAACCCGAGCTCTGGAAATGGACTAACTATCCAAACAACAAATCACCCAACCAAATAAATTAGTTTCCTTCTTGCATCTTGGCTGTAACATCCAGACAAGCTCATAATATAGCTATGGTACGGTGCTAATAAACGAACTGATTCAAATAAAATCCATTTCTTTCAATACATATCATTTCATCACAAGTTATAATTGGCCAAATATTGTATACAGAGGATTTTAAGTGGCAGGGTAAATAGGGGCCTTAGCTATTAATGTGGATATCTCCTCTCATAATGAACATGGTGCATGATGTGATCTCACGTCATCTTCATGTCGAGAACGAGATGATAAATTGTTTGGGGTTGTTTTACACGCTCATCAAGGCAGGAATAAGGTGAATGACTTGAGTTAGCCTGTCTAGCTCGAGCTAGATGGGGGAATGATAGGGTGTAGCATACATAACATGTACACTGTGTCAAAGCCGTTGTAGTGTAAGCTCCAAAACTTTCAGTTTCAATTTAGCATAATGATGGCGGATGATGTATCAGAATTAAGGGGAAGGGGTATTGGCTCCAGGCTGGCCCAGAGGTCAAGCTAGGTGCTGAAGTTTTGAGTTTATCTAGGGGGCAAGGAGATTAATTGTGCAAAATCATTGCAGTTCAGGGGTGGCCAACTTCGGGCCCTACATGACTACCAATGTGGTTTGAGAAGCCCCTCTCTATAAACAAAATAATATTTGTGCATGCACACAAGCAAATTTAAGGGACATTATAGATTTTTTTTTTCTAAAATGAAAATAAATTGACGTCATGATTCCAAATTTGGCGTTGCAAGTCATCAGTTACATCTTTACTATAACTAATTAAATGTGACATGATGGAGTAGGTCAGT
The DNA here is from genome assembly GCF_039555335.1 of Amphiura filiformis. NCBI lineage: Eukaryota > Metazoa > Echinodermata > Ophiuroidea > Amphilepidida > Amphiuridae > Amphiura > Amphiura filiformis. Next base: position 79,058,780 of record NC_092628.1, read on the forward strand.
GGCCCACGTTGTTAAAAAAAACTCCTGCAGTGTACCTAGTAGATCCAAATTCACAGAAAAAAGAATGTTAATACCACCCAATGCTGCACTATGCATTGGTATGTAGGGGCATGGTCATGTTCGAATCAACCAGAGCAAAATGTGGTGTTAAAGATGCAGTGTCTAATTCTGGTGTACATATTCAATGTACATGATTATACCATTCAGCAAGGATAAAGGTTTAATTTGAACAAAGCTGCTGTAAGTTAATAATCCTGTCTAATGACCACAAATGAATTATGTAAAAATGCTAATGGAATTTGCAGGCCCTTATCTAGGATTTTTTTGCGGTAGGGGGCTACATGACTTCCAAAATGTAAATTTTTGATGGGAAAGATAGGCTTGTGTGTAAAGAGTGGACTTAAATCCCAAAAGTTTACTTTTTCAAATCTTTTTCAACAATGTTCATAATTTTGACCTCTTTTGGGCACATTTTCACAAAAAATGCAGCCATTGCTGGATAAGAAACTTAGCAAAACTTATACAGCAGATCAAACAAGAAGTCTTGTAGCTCTGAACAAACTAAGATACAAGCAACACAAAAGATGCATCAAAATCATAAAAATGGAAAATACAATAAAATGGCAAATCCAAATACATATGAAAACAAAATTGAATCAGATGAGGGCCATTGCACCTCCTGCATTTGGTAATTGAGTGTAGTCTGCACCCCAGGAAATAATGTGGAAATCGGGAAGCTCCATTCCGAGAAATTCTGCCAATTTCTTTGATTTAGGACATATTGGCATTATTTGTACTCTCAACATTGAAGCAAGTAAGGACAAGGCTGACATTTTACGCACAAAATGATTGAGATGAGTTTTGAATAACCTGCTAGCATTGTTTTTGTTTTGCATTATATAATCATATCACAGGCAGTCAATGAATGACGAGATTTCAAGTCTCCCAACAGGTGCTAGTCAGTAGCATCATCTTGACTACACTGACCGACTAAACCAAACCAAACCGGCTGCCAAGTGACGATTAAATCATCTCATTTCTCAACATCTGTTCTTCAGCCCATCTTCCCACCCTATATGATACCAACATACACACACACTTGTTGATGACCTACAATTGATTGAATGAATGAAGAGTATCAGGCTGATAATATGAAATCAATCAATTTCTGTGTCATAGCTCACACTGTTGGCAGATGTTACGTGGACTAAATGTAGTGTGGAGTAGTCATCTTCATTTATAGCACAAGTATCATTTGACACAAATTTTCTCACTTTACAGCTCATTTCAAACCACTCTATAGGTCCATATATTGATTTCTATTTTTGCACTATTTATACAAACAGTTCTTTTTCTATATTTCTAGCACTTTTGAACTGCCATGTTTTATGATAATTCTGGGTGCAAAGTACGTAAGTTGGTAAATCCTGCTTATTGAAAAAAAGGGCATGTGAGGACACCATCTGGTTCATTCCCATCTATATAGGACATACATATTTCACTCTTGCGGTTGATAATAGTTTTGCTTAATACAAATAAATGTGTGTTCTATCCTTGGTCTTTTTACTCTTTGAGTCTTTTACACATTGCATTTTATACTTCCAAGCGCTTCTTAGAGGAGCATTTTGAGAAATATGAGCGTTTTAGGTGAATGATTTCGTATTTGAAAGTACATTGATACAGGTCTGTTGGGAACACAGGTCAACCATAAATTAATGTTCATTTTTAATATCATTAACAAATATGAATCAGTTTAATTTATTCTGCAGCAATTAATATCATGAGTACTAATCGCATGCGGATCACCAGTACTGATCACATGCTGATCATGCACGACAAATATTGAAGGAAATTGTAATTGAAATAGAAACGATGCGTTCTGAAGTGAAATATAAGATAAAAGGAAATTTATTTATAATATTATAATCATATATACATATGCTGATGGATACAGTGATGATGATGATGATGATGATGATGATGTTTATGAAAATAATGACGATACAAATGATGATGATGATGAGGATGACGAAAATGAAGAAGATGATGATGATGATGATGAACATGAAGATGATGATGAATTGATGATGATGTTTATGAAAATGATGACGATGAAGATGATGACAAAAATGATGAGTAATCATGAACTGATGCCATTTAATTTTTAGTATGAAATTTCATTTACAAAGGAAAGGCCATAAATCAACTAATATTTCCCCGTAAAATATCAGTGGTAATATTATATAGGATCATGTCATTTTGACCAGCTCTACATGCTGCGTCATGTTAATTCCCTCGTCTCTATCTGGCTCATCAGTCAGCCATCCTTGCATAACGCTTCCTCCCTCAATATTCCGCGGCATTTTAATTTGACAGAAATTATTTTGCAAACAAGCAATAAGGATAAAAGTTGTTTTTGATACATCTAATAATCGGTAGACTATGATCTGAAACACTGCAGAGGAGTTGGATTGAAAACTAATTTAGGAGTTTCCATGGTTACGGTGGTAGGATCACATCGTGTACCATTTTGTCACATGAAATTTACTGAATCCTAGCCAAGAACCGGTTACACTCCGCAGCACCGGTAAGACAATATTAATTTTTCATCATCAAAATCGCTGGGTGTTTTATTAACATTCATAAGAGGAGCCAGCACTAGTTGTTTCTTAATGCTTAGCTATCTTCTAATTGGAAACACTTGGAATACAGGGATGACTAAGTTTGTCATGCTTTGCCAATTGGTGCATCGCGTAATCAATTTCTCTTCCGTTTGTCCCAAAATTGAGTAAACACACCAGGTACGGTAGAGACCCAAGGTACAGATCTTTGTCAAAGTCAAAAAATATCGACAAAACTTAATCTTATTGCAAGAAGGGAAAGAAATACTACCTGGAGATTGTATAGTTTTTCCTAGTTGTCTCCACCAATTAACACTTTCAACAGTTGACAAGTGTAGAAATATATAAATTATAAGTTAATAACCTTCATGAACTGCAAAACAATCCTCTGAGGACAAGTATTAAATGTATAGACAGGATGTGTGTAGTTTTGTTAAAGGTTGATAATTTCAACACAAACAAATCATGTTTAAATATAATATTATTATTGGAATTATACGAATAAATGCCATAAGTTAAAACGGCATAATCCTCTAGAAAACAAACAAGTAAACAAAATGGCTATGACATCATATATGTTTTATGTTCATATCCACCAATGCAGTGGCCATGTATTTTCCCCCCCCTTGTCTTTCTCCCATGTTGTCTCTTCTATATAGCCTTCTAAATATCAACATTGAGACCCGTAATTACCTATATACCAGTCAATGTGTGAAAGTCTAGAATTAGAAGTGAATAATTTACAAGTTGATCTTGGCATTTGTGAGGGAATCACAATTTGGTTCTGTGTAAGCTAGAAAAATAAAGAGGGCAGCAAACTCACCAACCATGCACTGTTGCTGCTAACTGGTGTAATAGTGGCAATCAGTAGTGTTTTAAATTTCCAATACAAATATTTTATCTAGAATTATGAAAAAGATTGATGCTACAGATGATAGCAGATAATTAAACATTTGGGTGCTTGTAAGGTTTTCAAAGTAAAGTCATATATATTTTTCAGATGAATAGATGTGTTTATGTATTTTAAGATGAGAAGACATTTAATGTTATTAATAATTAATTTGAATGTCTTAACCTTATATACAAAATATGTCATACATATATGCCGTACACTAATTTGTATAAAATTGAACTCACTGAATCACAGAGAAAAATGATTAGAAAGAGCTTTTCGGAAATCTATACAAAAATTGTTCTCATTCAATAAGCATTATGATCACAATATTTCATGGTCATTTGCCCTTCAGCATTTTATTATCATCTCTTTGTATTATACTATTGTTAACATAATTTAATATAAAATAATATAATATGATTCCTGGTATAATACTAGTGTCTTAAATATTAATAGCAAAATGAGGAGTTTTAATAATTATATGCGAGGAATTGGTTGATTGGCCAATCAGGATGCATCCATCTGTTACAGTGCATTGGCCAAGATTTTTCATCGTTCATTACTCATTCGGAATTGGTAAAAAGGGAAACAAATTAGCGCTATTAACTTGTGGGAAATAATTTTATGAGTTGCATAAATTTAAAACTAGATAATGTAATTTTTTAATTTGCACATGTTTACAGACCTCTAGTGTTATACATTTATATTTGTAATTAACAATTAGTGTCGGCAATCATTTAGTGACAACCAAAAAAGCATTTATTTATTTCATTTCGACAAATGTTTTTGCCTTTTTAGTAGACACTATGTAGATTGCTTAAACCCTATCAGAATTAAAATTAAAATTCACAAGATTATGATTTTGAAGTTGCTGAAAACAAATTACAAATATTATCTTTGTAAAATTCCTTAGTAGTTTTTATTTTGGCACAGTTTATGGCGTAAACATGAAGTCGGGTTCTGATAGGCTAATTGAATCATGTCATCATCACATCAGCAACTTATTTGCAGATCGATTGTGTGACGCAGGCGTGAATTTACGCGAGCGAACGGGGTGGGATAAAAACTATGAAGGATCTTTGCAAAAGGCAGTAGTTTACCTTTATTAGCTGCATGGCATGATCAGGTCACAAAAATGTGAAATTAGAAGAAATGACTAAGTAAAACTGTTCTAGGACTTTGTAGGATCATCTCATTTAAACATGTTACTGCTGGTGAAAGATTAGCAAAAGAACAAAATACAAAGGAAACATTTGAAACAACATTTGAGTTAGTTGACTACAAGCATAAAATGTTGAATAATAAAGCCACATTATCCCATCCTATTCTGTTGCCATGTTGTGAATCTAGTTTGCTGCCCTCTACCATTGATGCTCTTAATATTACTCCCAAGTTATGTATAGTACATCCCACAATTATATGGTGTGTCACATAGGTTGTTATTCTGTGACACAAACACAACAATAAAACAATATAAAGTAACTATTAAAACATGGAGTATTAATTTTAGAATAATCTGGTATCTTTGAGACATTTATTTTAACAATACATCAGAAATGCAATGTTTGGTATAATAGTGGTGTAATCCTTGATGAATTCATTAGTTTGATGTTTTAATTTTAAGGTATATCATTATCAAGAGAGACTTGAATGAAGTTGGATCTACAACATTGCCATTGGTTGCATGTTCAGACAAAGGGTTTTCCCTCTTCTCATAATTAAGCAATTTGAACTTGCATCGGCTTTCTTCCATTTATGCCATCATTATTGAGTCATGTAATACTAATTGATGTAATAATTTTATTTTCTCTTTTTTCCTTCTTGTTTATCATTTACAGGGTCCAATACCTCTAAGTGGTGAAATGTCCATGTCCAGTCCTAGTTCACTATCTCCTCATGCCAAACCAGGGTCACCTTACTACTACTCTAATAGAAGGCGACCGGCTGTGCCTCCAGATCACTCAATGGGTAAGTTTTATTTAACCATGGAATTAGACAAGAGAAGGCAGACATAGAAGTCTGCCATATTGGATTGTCATTTATGGCCATCTTGCTACCAAAACAAAGTTTTACCTGTAAAGGCATGCGTAAACAGTACAGAAGGTAATTAAAGCATGCATATGACACACACAACATGCACTTTGTGGGTACAACCTCATTTTGAGATGGCCATGCAAAGGGTCAGTAACATTCTTGCATATTATTAAGACGTGATGCAGGTACTTTCTGCAAGATTGTCTACAAACACACTGATATCTGCAGTATGAAGATTGCTTTTTAGTCACAATGATGTAGTGATGTCATAAGCTGAAACTTCATTATCCAGAGTGAAGATGTACCTGTTCTTACTGGCAAGTGATATGTGAGAGACTTGATGCAGTCATCTACACTTGAAGTTGTGTTCATATGATACAGAAAGAGCTTCAGTGTAGAAGTATTATAAATCCACATGCTCTATTCACTTTTGTGGTTGCTCAATAGTTGGTGTAGGAATACATGGATCATGGGTTTGTCTTCCAGATGTCATTTTTACCGACATTCCTTCCCACAATACAATATGCGTATACTATTGCAATAACAAAGAAAATGGATTAAAGGAGCTGAATCTATTGTTATGCAAATACCCTATTACCTTCGAAGGAATTTCGGTATTTCTGGTTGAGAAACCCAGGATCCATGTGACTTCCATGTTTTGAAAGGGACTTTATTTTAGTAGTTCTTAATTGAACCAGAAATGAAATTGCAACCTCACTAGTTTTTGCTTGGACTGTAACCGGAGTGAAATTCTTAAGGTTTCTAAAACCTTTGATTTCATTCATTTTTTTTGGATGTGGAAGCAATAAACACCAGCTGGTGCATAGTGTAACTATGCCTTTTATTATAGTATCAGAAATGTTATGGATTCACCTTTCATTACCAAAAACTCGTCCAATTCTTCTTGGAGCAGTTTATAGATCAGAAATAGAAACAAACTTTTGTGAGACTTTTGAAATTGCTTTACATGATATATTAGAATCAATAAATAAACGTAAAATTCAATGTGAAATAGTGTGCGTAGGAGACTTTAACTTCAACCAATTTGAAACAAATACTTCTCAATGGAGAAATTTTGAAAAAACAATGGGTATTTTTAAACTTCAACAAATCATAACAAAAGCAACTCAGTATAACTAAGAACACTAAAAGTTGCATTGACCATATCTGGACTAACAGGCCACACATGTACTCAAGTAGAGATGTAAATACCTGTACACTTAGTGACCATTCACTTATTTAAAAAAAAAAAAAAAATATTACCATCAAACGTCAGTCCAAAATTATTGAGGCTCGATCTTACCGCCATTTTAATGAGACCAAATTTGCAGCTGATCTTCAAGATATCAACTGGGATCCTGTTGGCATGGCTGATAGCCCAGACCAAGGTTGGGACAAGTTTGTTGATTTATTTCTTCCAGTATGTGATAAGCATGCTCCTATAAAGAGGATCAAAGTATCTGACCAACAGCCCACATGGATCACTAATGATTATCTAAATTTGAGACGGCAGAGTCAAAAAGCTCGTGAAATTGCTGAGAAATCCAAATCCTCAGCAGATTGGGAGAAGGCAAAACTTCTCAGAAACAAAGTTAATAATTTGCGCAATAAATTGAAATCCAAGGATCTTCAGCAAAAACTTAATGAAACAAAAAGTGATCCACGTGGACTTTGGAAAACACTTAAAACCGTATTACCTGGTAAAACCAAAAGTGATATCCCTGCTGTTAAAACGCAGGATGGAATTGTTAATGACAAACAACAAGTAGCTGATGCTATGAACAATTTCTTTTCTTCTGTTGGTGAAAAATTAGCAGAAAAGTTTGACAATGTTGATGATAAATATTCTAATCAAATGTCTACTTTTAAGGGTAATCATTTTAAATTTTCCCCATAACTGAGGAGCAGGTTTTTAAGTGTCTCAAGTCTCTAGATACAAAGAAAGCAACTGGTTTAGATGGTATTAACAGTCGGCTTCTCAAAGCAGGGGCTGGTCCCCTTACTACTCCTTTGACTAAGTTATTCAACAACAGCTTATCCAGTGGGCAGGTGCCTCAAAATGGAAATTATGTAGAGTCACTCCCTTATTCAAAGAGGGGTCCAGAGACGATGTCAACAACTACCGTCCAATTTCTGTTATTCCTGTTGTTATGAAAACTTTTGAACGCCTAATTCATAATCAGTTGTATGCCTTTTTAAGTCAACATAATTTGCTCTCTTCACATCAATCCGGATTCAGACCCAAACATTCCACACTTACCACTTTGATCGATGTTTCAGAATACATCCTCCAGAACATTGATGCTGGCCATTTTGTTGGAGGGGTCTTTATTGACCTAAAAAAGGCATTCGATCACGGTAAATCATGCCATTCTTATTCAGAAGCTTACATCTTTTGGAATTTTGGGTCTGGAGCTGGATTGGTTTAAATCTTATCTTAGTGATAGAGAGCAGGCAACTAAGATTGGTAGTACTATTTCTGCATTCAAATGTGTCAGCTTTGGTGTGCCTCAAGGTACAATTTTGGGCCCACTTCTATTCACGATGTACATCAATGATCTGCCTCTAACTGTGTCCAGTGATACCAAAATCACGCTTTATGCTGATTTACACGGCCGTTTTTCGCTCATCAAAAGACATAAATGAGATCAATGTGCATCTTAATGATGATCTTAAACGAATTACATCGTGGATGGAAGTGAACAAATTGACCTTAAATGCTAAAAAACAAAAGCCATGCTTTTTTGTTCAAGTTATTTTAATGCAAGGGTTGATGAGCTAAGTCTTTACATGAATAGGGAACAACTTGAAAATGTAAATCAATGTAAATACCTGGGAGTCATTCTCACCAAAATCTAAAATGGGAAGCACAAATTAATCAAACTTGTTTAACAGTTTCAAATACATTGGTATGTTGTACAGAATCAGGGAATGGCTATCTGCTAACCACATGAATACAATTTATAAAGCTCTTATTCTTCCAAGATTGACTTACTGTGATACTGTATGGGGAAATTGCAATAACACGCTTCTGAATAGGATTGAGCGCTCCAGAACAGGGCGGGAGGGCCATTCTTAAAGTTCCAGTCAGGACACCATCTTCTTTAATCAGGGAAAAACTTAAATGGAAGCCTCTTAGCAACCTTAGACAAGACCATCTGTGTCTTTTAACTTATAAATGTATTGCTGGTTTTGTTCCAAAGTATATGCAAACAATTTTACCTCTGTGAAAACCAGTCATCGTCACAATACACGTGGTAGCGCTCATGGCAATATTGCACTTAATTTCAAACCCAGAATTGAAGCTGGTAGACGCTCATTCTTATTCAGAGGGGCTAAGGCCTGGAATTCACTAGATCCTAAACTGAAATCACCTCTCCCAATTAGCACAGCAACTTTCAAAACAATATACAACTCTCAATTTTATGATTCTTAAATAGTAGCCTTTAAATTTGTTTCATATTTTGGCTTCATTCGTTTATTTTGCAAAACAAGATTTGTTTGAGTTATATTTATACTATCATGCTATGCCTTACTACTATTTTGTGCAATCAATTTCCATATTGAATTATTTGTATTTGACATTAAATGAATTATTTTGTTTGTATTTGGTGCAATCGATAGTTTTGAATAATATTAATGTTTTATAGCTATGCTGGTTCATAGGTTGATTTTTGTAGTGTTTTATCTTTTAAGTAGTTTTAATGCTTATTGGGTCCCCATATTATTTGATCCTTTATTCTATATGCTTTGCCTATGTATGTAGTATTAATAGTATTTTAAACATGTTGTAAAGTTACATTGTAATTTGATTTATTTTGTAAACATTGTATTTATCTAAATTTGCAATAGTATCATGTATTTGAATGTAGTATTTTTAAAACCTTAATAATTATGTTATGTAAATGTTGTATTGATCCCTGGGCCTCAAGGAAGAACAGATGATTAATTGTGTTTTCAACTGATTGAGTGTCCCAGGTTAAAGAAGAAATAAAACAAACAAACAAACAAACAAAAGTATTCAATGCAGTTACAATACAGGTAAAAATAAAGATGATGATAAATGACTGCAGACTCAATAATGAATGAAATAATGAATGAAAGAGACCTGCTGTCCACTAGAAGACAAGGACTAGACTAAGCACTGATTGATAACAAAGCCCATCAATCCTAGAGGATGAAATAGCCCTTGACCTTGGTCTCATTTAACCTGTCATTTATTGTCCAGTGATAATGCCATTTGTGATTTCACCAGACATCATCGGTCATAATTCTGTCTCGCCTGTACTGTTTTTTGTTTGTTTGTCTGCGTTTTAAAGCAAGCCAATACCTACAGCCCCAGGCATGTTTGTATTTATTTTTTCTCCATGGGAATTGTTAGAAACATCTATAAAAATATTTGATTCAAATTTTTAGATAAATTAGTAAATTACATAAGAAAAATGGATTATCTCTAACACCGCCCAACTTCAAAAAACCTCACCGCACAAAGGGACTGCCAAGTTCAAGCATCTGACATGATTCAATTGCAGTCATCCAAGCACACGATGGGTACATAGAAACTTGTTCAGATACGGTGAAAATGGGCGACAAGGTAATAAATCTGTCTTAATTAAACAACAAATTCCCATAGTAATGACAACTCACAGTTGAGTAAATTAGAATTGTAGTAAGATAATCAAATGTCATTTAAGCGTTTGTAACCATTAATCAATTTAATACACCAAATGAGGCAACCTTGTTTGTCCAAATGGAATAGAAGCAGCCTTCTGGAAACAAACTTTTTAATGCCTAAGGCATGGATTTAAGGGTCCAGTAAATGAGACAGCAAGCATGCACTGAAAAATAAACTTTATTTGGTTTGAACTTATATATTTCCCTAGCATTTGTTTGCTTGCTTAATACTTAAGAGGGCTTGTCCAGTCGGACACCACTGATGGCTCTCCAAATGGAATAGGAGCAGTCTACTGGAAACGAGCTTTGTTATGCCTAAAAGACAGTGATTTAAGGGTCCAGTAAATGAGACAGCAAGCATGCACTGAAAAATGCATTTTATTGTTTTGAACTTGGATATATTTCCTTAGCATTTGTTTGCTTGCTTGCATGCTTAGGAGGGCTTGTCCAGTCGGACACTAGTGGTCACTCTCCAAATGGAATAGGAGCAGTCTACTGGAAACGAGCTTTGTTATACCTAAAAGACAGTGATTTAAGGGTCCAGTAAATGAGACAGCAAGCATGCACTGAAAAATGCATTTTATTGTTTTGAACTTGGATATATTTCCTTAGCATTTGTTTGCTTGCTTAATACTTAATAGGAGGGCTTGTCCAGTCGGACACCACTGATGGCTCTCCAAATGGAATAGGAGCAGTCTACTGGAAACGAGCTTTGTTATGCCTAAAAGACAGTGATTTAAGGGTCCAGTAAATGAGACAGCAAGCATGCACTGAAAAATGCATTTTATTGTTTTGAACTTGGATATATTTCCTTAGCATTTGTTTGCTTGCTTGCATGCTTAGGAGGGCTTGTCCAGTCAGACACTAGTGGTCACTCTCCAAATGGAATAGGAGCAGTCTACTGGAAACAAACTTTGTTATGCCTAAAAGACAGTGATTTAATGGTCCATTAAAGTGAGATAGCAAGCAATCATTGGTAGCAAGCAATCATTGGAAAAATAATTTGTTTCAAATTACATTATTTGTTAGGGTTTTGTTTAAATTATATTTATTTATCATTAGAACTTGTTATCACAATGCAGCTCAAAGTAGTGTCAAGTGAACATTATGTTGCACAAGTCCATTGAGATGTCCCCTTTACTCTATCCTCAAAAACGAATGTCATTCGAGAACCAACTAGCTGATGCGCAGTTCTCAGGTGATACTGGCTTTCAATGGCCATAGTAAAAGAGATGTATATTAGTAAGGCTATGTTTTTACCAAGATTTATGAGTACTACAATCTTCCATACATCTGGATAGGGAGCCAACCACATTCTTTCAGCAGAATCCATCTCAAAATGTCAAGAAACAATACATGTATTCCAACTCAGGGTTATCTTGGACATGACTCTCACCAGTGACGGTGCCAGGAATTTTTTCAGGGGGGGGGGGCAAAATTAACAAATTTTCCGCAAAAATGCTGTAAAAAGTGGTATATTTTCGTAATTTTGGGTTTTTACTGTGGGGGAAACAGGGGGGGAAGAGTTCTGACCCCCCCACATGCACTGCCACTAACTCTAACATTCATTGAAGCAGCATGGAGATAAGTCATATTTTGATGAGAATAAATTGACTAAACCTAAGTGGTTATTAATGATTAGATTTGAATTAACCAGTGTCACTTTCCCATGCCCACAAGTCCATCTGGATGTTGCTGGCACAAATTTGGCCCTATTACTGATCTTTAATTATGCAAAAAACAATCACGATGGAGTGTGTTTACTGTCAGGTATGAAGCATCTAAAAGTAATTTAGGGGAAAGTGGTCATGTGAGTTACGCATAAAGTCCGTTTCAAGTTACCGGCTCTTTATGTTAGCTTAGACCTCTTTTCTGTGTGTTAGAACAACCAGACTATATCACAATGAGTATGTGCCGTGGCCAGTTATATTTCAAATTGTTGATAATACTTATTAATACATAGCTTGGGGCAATGGGTCACAAATAATTGCTTCTAGGTTCTAAATTGCAGGGTTTTCTATAGTTAACTAGGTGAGTGTACTGAGTGCAAGTGAGCATTATCATTAGCACACAAACATTGCACTCATTAGTTGAAGTTCAAAATACTGTAACGATGACAAAAGTTTTATTATGCCTCTTTGCTGGTACGGTGGTGTGTTGTTATTTCTTCTCCAAAAATTGGCATTAACTTAGGTTTAGCATTTTAATAAAGGGGTGTGATCAGATCAACAGCCTCACCACCACTTGATCCTATTAAAACGGGAGATGTTGGCATCAGAATGAATAAGTGATAGCTTCATCCCGCATCACCAAACTGTTCTATTGTCAAACATGTTTCTGCTTCTAAAATCAAAACCACTATTGTAATAAAACTCAAAAGATGGGAATCGGATTAGTTTGGTACAGGCTTCAATGTGAGGTACAAAACACAATAATGTAGACAGTGCACAATCTGAGGTTACTGTTCCAAATCCAGGCTACTTTTTGTACATTACAATGCATACAGTCTATAGCATGGCCCTATAACAATACTTGTACTGTACGGAATAAAGCGTAGTATCAACACGTCACGTCAGTAGCCTCAGATTGAGCATGTTATGTCTGAATGCAATGTTTGCAGAATTATGGAATAATACAATTTTGTAATGAATAATGGATAAGGACTAGACACCTCATCTCTCACTGAATGGAAATTGACTTGACTAAGCCCAATTTAAGCCATGATTGATCTTGATTGAAACATGGTGATGTAGATATCCCACATGAATGTTACAAGTATGATTATATACACACACCTGTGTATCTGACACACCTGGAGAAGGATCACGGAAGGGTGGAGGTCTTCTCCACAGTTACTGTGTTAATTGTCCTGTCAACATTTTGTCTGGCTAACAAGGAAAGGGTAAAAGGAGAAGGAAGAGATGGTTTTGAGGTTTCAAGGATAGTAAGGCTACATAGATACAGTTGGTTTTAAGATTTTCTTTAATCATGTAAACTGATCAGCCATTGAGGGTTATAACATTGATCATGGTCTGAATAGTGACTATTTTCTTTCACCACCAACTATGGAACTTCACCACTGAACATGACCACAGAAGGAGTTCCTAAACTCGCCCCTTTCTGCGCCGTTCTCCTTCTTTTGCGTTCCATGGGGATAGGTCGATCAAAAGAAAAATTGGGTCTCCTCGCATGGGACTAGACTGACCAATGACTGATGGGCTGACTTGTTGCTCCTTGTGGAAAAAGAAAGATAATCTAGTTGGTTGGACATTGAGCAAATGCTCATTCTTGAAGTTTGAAATTGGTTAACAAGCTAACAGGTTGTTTTAAGGTCTATTGATCAAATACTAAACATGTTTGGACATGTTTGTTGTTAGATTAAAGTGTGTGGACATCAATCCAGTATTATTAAATAACAATTATCTAAATAAATGTTATTATTAATTTAAAAGATTCAGAGATACTCCATCTTATTTCTGGAAGGGATTGGAAGTTTCAAACAATTACTTCTACCACTATCACTAAAAAAAAACCAACTTGACCCACCAAACTGTGACAATAATACACAAAACCCATTAGAAGTGATGGGTATGTGCCTCATTTTTTTTGAAGTCAAATGTACTCAATGACCTTTTTTCAAAATCATACCCAGTTACCTGATTAGGTTTGGCTATCCAATGACCCCCTTTGTTTCTAGAATTTTATCATCAAAATGCCATAAATGCAGAAACTTTAAAAAAATGTATTTCAGCAAATTTCAATTGTAAATTTAGCAAACTTGGAAAAACAATGCATGTTTGTCCATGTTTTTGTCTCGCCTGAATGTTCAGGGAGAGACTTAGTAATCACTATGGTGTGTGTGTGTCCGTGTGTGTGGGGGTGTGTGCGTGTGTGTGTTCGGAAAAAGCTTGTGAACGCGTTATCTTGAGAACCGTAAGTGCTATGATGATGAAACTTTATAGGGGTAGCATGACCAGAGGGTGTCGACCTGATTAGATTTTGAGCGCAAAATATGGTAATTAAGTACCTAATTTGCATAATTTATGCGTAATAAGCAAAATACCTTGTGAACAGATTATCTGGAGATCCGTATGGGGTACAGTGACGTAACTTGGTGGGGAGGAGCGTGGCCAGATGTTCTCGACCAGATTAGATTTACAGCGCAAAATATGCTAATTAAGTACCTAATTTGCATAATTTATGCGTATTTGATGCGTATCAAGCAAAAAAACCCTTGTGAACAGCTTATCTGGAGATCCGTATGGGGTACAGTGATGTAACTTGGTGGGGAGTAGCGTGGCCAGATGTTCTCGACCTGATTAGATTTTCAGCGCAAAATATGCTAATTAAGTACCTAATTTGCATAATTTATGCGTATTTTATGCGTATCAAGCAAAAAAAAAACCTTGTGAACAGCTTATCTGGAGATCCGTATGGGGTACAGTGACGTAACTTGGTGGGGAGTAGCGTGGCCAGATGTTCTCGACCTGATTAGATTTTCAGCGCAAAATATGCTAATTAAGTACCTAATTTGCATAATTTATGCATATTTGATGCGTATCAAGCAAAAAACCCTTGTGAACAGCTTATCTGGAGATCCGTATGGGGCACAGTGACGTAACTTGGTGAGGAGTAGCGGGGCCAGAGGTTCTCGACCTGATTAGATTTTGAGCGTAAAATATGGTAATTAAGTACCTAATTTCCATAATATATGCGTAATAAGCAAAATACCTTGTGAACAGATTATCTGGAGATCCGTATGGGGTACAGTGACGTAACGTGGTGGGGAGTTGCGTGGCCAGAGGTGCTCGACCTGATTAGAGTTTCATGAGGTCAAAGGTCACATACAAGGTCAAAGGTCAACTGAGGTCACCAAATCTTTTAATAATTAATTTTCAACTGTGCATCACATATCCCAATAACAGCTTGATCGGTCATGTAATTAAGGAAATATGACGACTTTAAGGGGGTACTACACCCATCGCATTTTTTTGTTTTTGTGAAGAAATGAGAAAAAAAATTGGTCAAAGTGGTATGCAAAATGAAGGGGCAAATCTTCTCGTTCTATTGGTGGCATCGGTATCGATGTAGCTTACATGCTTTTAAAGGGGCATGCCCAAAAGCGGTACATGGGGCACTTTTACAAATTGGAGTATATCTAAAATTTCAGAATTGCTACCGTGAAACCAGTCGCACGCACAAATTAAGCATTAATGTCAGACCCTAAAAGTACCAAAATATATATTTTTGAAATGCATTAATTATGCACAGCTTTGAAAACACATGCTTGGCATCACTTATCATTATTAAAGAAAATAAACTTCTTTTTCCCCTTCCAGTTGACAATGATATGCAAAATTTGTGTTCGCTAGCCAGCACATCTGTTTCAGGTTTGAAACAGTAAAATCTTAATGATAAGACAATGCTTGGTTTTTAGTTCTAGGCGATTTTTAGGGTCGCCATCTCAGTAAAACACAAAAAGTTGACAAACACTGACAACGCTATCACAAGTACATGTGTTTGGGATAAAAATGTTGATTTGTCGCAACTTGTTGCACAAAATCAACTAAAGTGAGAACGTTGACAGTGTATGTTGGAGCATAATTAATATGCCACCATTTTTACTTACATCAGAGAAGACAATCCGTTCTATTTCACTTGAAATAATTCCTGCCAGATGATATTTCCATTTTTGTGGAGGTCGCCATTATAATTTTGTATTTTGGGGTTGGGCGATACTTGATATTTCCGATACCGCCGATCGGTACTGTGGGTCGATACCATTAATTGGTATCGGCCATACGATAGGCTACTTTTGACAGAATATAGAAAAAATAAAATGTATAATTATGAAACGTATTGAAAACAAAAATATTCGAAAATTGTAAACAAATAATTATAAGCAAATATTCTAATCTTTCATTCTCGACTTCAGGCCGGCCCGGGGCCGGGGCACTCGGCAACTCACAAGTGACGCGTATGTAGGGCTGGATATAATGCGGATAAGACCCCCTTTTGCAGCATCGCTGTCACCCAAAGATCATATTTTTATCGAACCCCAACGGTTTGAGCTTGTATTTATATTATTTATTAACATAGGCCTATATTTTGTTTGTGATATTTCAATCGTTTTAAAATTTCAAAATAATCCCATTCAATTACACGGTTGAAGATGAAAATTTACTGCATTTAGAGAATGCAATGCGACCACCACCTGATTTTTCCATTTGATCTGTCACCCAAAGACCCTTACAAGTTCAATTTGAACAGCAACTTTCATTTATCACTGATTTTGTTACTTATTTTGAAAAAACAACAACAATGAAATTTGAAGCCATTTAGAACTAGAAATTGATTTTCGAGGTTTTTCTTGGCGCTGTTCGGCTCTCACCCAAAGATTCCATTTAAAAATAAGGTCATGTTCTCACCCAATGACCCCATATTTTTTACATTTTGCTCTCACCGAATGCCCCTTAGTGTGGTATAGTGATTTAATTCCAATGGATTGTCCCTTGGGATTGTCTATGGGATATAGGCCTACTCAGCGGCATACCATGGCGTGATATATGTGCGAGATATTTTGAGTGATAGAGGTGAAGTTTATGATGTTGGTTTTTTGCAAATTTCCAATATTTTTCGCCTCCAAATGTATTGGGAACTTTCATAATGATTGCATATTAAAGACCCATTCAGCGATCCCAGCGCAAGTGTAAAAAAAATAAAATTATTTGAAGGATTAGTCATTCAAATTGTCATTTGGTATTTTTGAAATGACAAATTTGGCAAAAAAACGGAAAAAAACCCTGCAGTACTGACGAAGTTGAAGCCAGTGGCGTAGCTGCCAAAATTGCCTGTTTGGGCCCCCGCCAGGGGCGTAACCAGACCTGACCTTCCGGGGGGGGGGCAAGATTGAAAAATTTCCCAATTTCTAATGAAAAGTTGTACCATAGCGAGCGGCTTACCGCGAAGCGTTAAACGGGCGGGGTGCAGGGGCCTGCCTTAGGGCCCCTGGTGGGGTTCAGGGGCAAAGCCCGGCAAGGGGTCAAGGGGCGGAGCCCCTGAAGCTCCTGGTTTTGGCATATAGCTAAAAAATCAGTGTTTCAGAGTACAAATTTCACAATGAAAGTAGTATAGATCTTCTTCCCTCTTTCTTTCCCTTTTCTCTTCCCCCTTCCCTTTTCTCTTCTCCCTTCCCTTTTTTCTTCCCTCTTTTTCTTTTCTTCTTTCTTCTTCCCTCTTTTTTCTCTTCTTTCCCCTTTCTCTTCCCTCTTTTTCTCTTTTTCTCTCCTTCTCCCCTTTTCCCCCTTCCCAATATTTAGCTCTTCTTCCCAGTTTTTGTGTGACCGGGGGGCACCTTGCCCCCCCCCCCACTGGTTACGCCACTGGCCCCCGCCCCCTGGCGCTATTTGGGCCCGCCCCTAGCTCAAGGAAAAAGAGGAAAAAGGAGAGAGAGAGGAAAAAAACTGGAGAGGGGGGAGAATGGTACTATATAATATCAAAATGTGTTGCTTTTAGGGCGCTAGCACCTATAATCTTTTTTCTCTCTCTCTCTCTCTCTCTCTTCACTTTCTCAAACCACGGAAAAAAATTGGGTCAACCTTTTCGGGCTGTTGAGGAAGGCGGCTAAATTTTTGTTTGGTGGATTTGGCCCCCCCTGGAAAAAATCCCAGCTAAGCTACGCCACTGGTTGAAGCCCCATTCAAATACACAGTAGCTAATTTAGATACTATCAGTATCTAAATTACAGATTCGTGTAAAATGTCTTTCGGCTGAACCACTCGCATAGGCTTATGTTTAGCACATCTATAACAATGACAAATGTACCGAAATCTGAATGGGCCTTTAACTATTTTATCATTTTGGAAGAAAAAAAGAAAAATCTAAAAATTTAAAACGATCGTACATTAAGGCTTTAAAATGAAATTGAAAGTTGCAAACTTGTTGCATCTAGTTGATTAAAGTGATGTTTGCTACTGGTTTTATTATCACCTGTGTTGTTTGTGTTTACGCTTCGTAATCCCACGAAGAGTAAGTTTAGTTCATTAATGTGGTAGGCCTACAGCCACACGTGCCCCCGCATCCCCGGAACAAACACATCCTACCCCCCCAAGAGAGGAAAGGCGAGAAGAGAAGAGAAGAGAAAGGGGAAAGGAGAAGAGAAAAGGGAGAAAAGGAGGAGAGAAAAGGAAGGTTAAATTTCACGTAATTGAGTAGGGCTATGTTAATAAAAACCATTGCAGTAGTCGGGTTAGATTGGAAGTAGGTCCTATAATAATGGCTCATGATTATTTTAGGCATTGGGCTGTGCAAATTACTAGTGCGGCCCTCATGATACAGCCTCATTTTGCCACCAAAGTCATTATTCCTACCGACTTCATCCCGGCGATTTATGCACGGCTTTAACCAGGTTTACGAATCTTAAATTTTGCAAATTGAGTTCGGGCCCTTTTTTTTTAAAGCAATTGTTTTGAATGGTGTAAAAATGATGCACCAAATGGCTTGAATTGGACCTTCATTTTGCAATTTTTTCAAACTTCTCAGGAGGGAACATCCGTCCTCAGACAGCGTAGTGGATAAACATATAACCATTTTCGCTCTTCTTTCGACATTTGCAAATTTCCTATGTTAACATAATTTATAGGAATTAATTTTACAAATTTGTGGCTAGTTTCAACTAAAATTTTACACTATAGCCTATAGTGCCAAAATTGTCCACCACTCAATTAGATCTTCATTTTGCACAAGTTTCTTACTTCTGAGGGGAACATCCCCTCAGACAACCCCCTGTCATGCGTAAGCATGCCTCCATGACCATTTTTTTTTTTCATTTTATTTTATTTTTTTCTAAAAATTCGGCCCCCACCCCCTGACTGCTCTAGATCGACAATCGGTATCGCCCATCCCTATGGAGATGACTACGTACTATCCAGGCGGTGATGGAAGTGATATCGCCAATTTTGAGGTCGCCATTGGATTAACACATAATTATGAAATCTTCACAAACAATTCTAAATTTGTTATGTGGTGTCAAAGTAAAATTATCTTACTCTAAAACCGTCGGGGTTCGACAAAGTACCCCACTGCAAGTATGTTAATTTTCCACTTGTAATTGCTAACCGTGTATTTTGAATGGGGCCGTCAGCCCTGTATCTTCGCCAGCCTCAGACGTCACGTGTTGCGCTTCCTATGACGCCTGGTACTATCGCTAAGCTAAAAAATAAGCGTCCTTATCAACCAATCAACTTTAAGACAATTAGGTGAAAAAGGACCCTTTTACGGGGTTTTTTTCATAATTTTTTATTTCACATGATCCGTGCATATATCGCCTAGCTATAAATGAAAAATATTTTTTAGACCAATCAAACCAATATATGGGTGTAGTACGCCCTTAAGATAGTCGCTTTCTTTGTAAAGTATAGCAAAGTAGCACTTTCAATGAGTGATAACTCGTAAAGGAAGCATCTTTCTGTTTTGATTTATTTGATGAAATAGTTCTTTGGTATTGCCAAATTTGATTTTTCAGCGCAACATACTTTTTCCAATTTCGTGAGGTCAAAGGTCACATACAAGGTCAAAGGTCAACAGGTCACCAAATCTTTTAATAATTAATTTTCAACTGTGCATCACATATCCCAATAACAGCTTGATCGGTCATGTAATTAAGGAAATATGACGACTTTAAGATAGTCGCTTTCCATGTTAAGTATAGCAAAGTAGCACTTTCAATGAGTGATAACTCGTAAAGGAAGCATCTTTCTGTTTTGATTTATTACTTTGATGAAATAGTTCTTTGGTTTTGCCAAATTTTTGGAAGGTCATTACGGGGTCATCCGAGGTCACTCAGGGGTCATCTGAGGTCAAATTAGTAAAAACTGTCGTATGGACATGAAACTTGGTGGGTACAGTCAACATTTAAAGCCACATTTTTGGAAGGTCATTTTGGGGTCACCAGGGGTCATCTGAGGTCAAATTAGTAAAAACTGTCGTATGGACATGAAACTTGGTGGGTACAGTCAACATTTCAAGCCAAATTTTTGGAAGGTCATTTCGGGGTCACCAGGGGTCATCTGAGGACAAATTAGTAAAAACTCGTATGGGCATGAAACTTGATGGGTACAGTCAACATTTAAAGCCAAAGTTTTGGAAGGTCATTTCGAGGCCACCAGGGGTCATCTGAGGTCAAATTAGTAAAAACTGTTGTATGGGCATGAAACTTAGCACGAGGGGTACAGTCAACATTTAGAGCCAAAATTTTAGAAGGTCATTTCAGGGCCACCAGGGGTCATCTGAGGTCATATTAGTAAAAACTGTTGCATGGGCATGAAACTTGGTGGGTACAGTTACCATCGGCCAGATAATCGTGCCCAGCTGATAACCGCCAAATTCATTTACCTCTCTACCAACAGTTATCGCAAAAGCAGGCGGTCACAAAAGCAGGCGAGACTCGTGGTTCGAGAACCGCCTTGTTTACCCTTTTTTGTCATTTTGTCAGTGATCCCCTTTTTCAAAACACTACTTTATACCAATAGGCCCGTAACCCTGGACTCACCCAAAATAGATAATCAACGCATTTGTTATAACCTCAGAGGAGCAAAGATAACTTAATTAATACTTGGTTTTAATCAGATGATTGATCTTTAAAATCAGTGAGAAGAAGATTTATGATAACCATACATGTAGACAGCTACTATACAATGGGAAGGTTCAAGGATAGGACTTTGTGGTTTTGTGTATTGTTAAAGGGTGGTGGATATGATGGATAAGTATAGTTTGTCTGGTGTGAGATGCTGTAATCAAAGGCAGTTTACTTTCACCTGACCAGCGATTTCCTATCTTGTCTTGTTACATTTGGACAAGGGGAATTGGTATGCATACAAATGTATGCAGGAGTGTAACCAGCCTTTTAGTGCGAGGGGGCAAAGCCAAATTTTTGATGTTCCCATTTGTCAATTTTTTGTCCCACTTTTAGTCATTATGACATTTTACTCTTTTCTTTCCCCATTTTATCCCTGAAAAAATTCTGTGGGAGGGGGCAATTTTCCCCCTGCTTATGCCACTTAATGTACAATGTATGAGCATACTTGCATATATATGTACACCTTGACCCTACACATTTATATATTTAAACACGGCAACCGTACGGTGGATCCGCTGAGTTGTTATTATATAATGATGACATGGATTTGAGCCAATGACTAGTTTGTACTTTTCAATGGCTGGAAAATAATTGGTGTATTGTTTTATAAAACAAATATTGCCTGTCCATGTATGGTATAAATATATCACTCTGTCAAATTCGGACTAGATTCCATTTCACTTGGCTTCATCTCATGAAATGAAAATGTCAAAATTTGAAATTGTGCTCAAATTTGTTCGTTACACGCTCTGGCATGCAATATTTGTATACTATCCACATGTGGACGGACATACTTGCCTTATCTTATACTCCTATTTTTACTATTTGTTTATGTCTTCATTTGCTGCTGTTGTTTACAGCACACCAATACACACACTTGGCTACAGATACCATCATTCAAACAAAGCAAATAATATTCAGTTGTCATTTGCTTTTGTTCTATATGAAGTAAACCAGCCAATAGCATGTTCTTATTCTTCTTTATTTAAGATTTTTGACAAATTAAAGTGCATGCTTAAGTTACTGGCAGCTGCAATTATATAACAAAATTAACAATAAAATTTTCCACTCTTTCTTTCAAAACTTTTGTCAGACATTATGTCGCATACGTGTTTGAAACCTTATTTATTTGTTCATTTTATTGATGGGTAACCAAGCTTTGCAACAAGGCCAAGTGAAAATCTTGATGTGTGTTTTGGCTTATCTTGGGATTATTTTTTTGTTATTGTCACAAATGTTTTTAAATAGATCATAAAACAGAACTTGGGAAATGTTAGCACTTTTGAGCGAAAAGGCAGAAGTAAGCAAGCAACAGAATTTCACATACCCAAAGACTTTCTAAAGAGTTCTGTTG